>NC_041336.1:4902232-4914732 GCF_004354835.1 Perca flavescens | reverse complement strand
AGGTCCCTATATAGTAATACTCTCATATACATTAGACAGGTCCCTATATAGTAATACTCTCACATACATTAGACAGGTACCTATATAGTAATGCTCTCATATACATTAGACAGGTACCTATATAGTAATACTCTCACATACATTAGACAGGTACCTATATAGTAATACTCTCATATACATTAGACAGGTCCCTATATAGTAATACTCTCACATACATTAGACAGGTACCTATATAGTAATGCTCTCATATACATTAGACAGGTACCTATATAGTAATACTCTCATATACATTAGACAGGTACCTATATAGTAATACTCTCATATACATTAGACAGGTCCCTATATAGTAATACTCTCACATACATTAGACAGGTCCCTATATAGTAATACTCTCATATACATTAGACAGGTCCCTATATAGTAATACTCTCACATACATTAGACAGGTACCTATATAGTAATGCTCTCATATACATTAGACAGGTACCTATATAGTAATACTCTCATATACATTAGACAGGTACCTATATAGTAATGCTCTCATATACATTAGACAGGTCCCTATATAGTAATGCTCTCACATACATTAGACAGGTACCTATATAGTAATACTCTCATATACATTAGACAGGTCCCTATATAGTAATACTCTCATATACATTAGACAGGTCCCTATATAGTAATACTCTCACATACATTAGACAGGTCCCTATATAGTAATACTCTCATATACATTAGACAGGTCCCTATATAGTAATACTCTCACATACATTAGACAGGTCCCTATATAGTAATACTCTCACATACATTAGACAGGTCCCTATATAGTAATACTCTCACATACATTAGACAGGTCCCTATATAGTAATACTCTCACATACATTAGACAGGTCCCTATATAGTAATACTCTCATATACATTAGACAGGTCCCTATATAGTAATACTCTCACATACATTAGACAGGTCCCTATATAGTAATACTCTCACATACATTAGACAGGTCCCTATATAGTAATACTCTCACATACATTAGACAGGTCCCTATATAGTAATACTCTCACATACATTAGACAGGTCCCTATATAGTAATACTCTCACATACATTAGACAGGTCCCTATATAGTAATACTCTCACATACATTAGACAGGTCCCTATATAGTAATACTCTCATATACATTAGACAGGTCCCTATATAGTAATACTCTCATATACATTAGACAGGTCCCTATATAGTAATACTCTCATATACATTAGACAGGTCCCTATATAGTAATACTCTCATATACATTAGACAGGTCCCTATATAGTAATACTCTCACATACATTAGACAGGTCCCTATATAGTAATACTCTCACATACATTAGACAGGTCCCTATATAGTAATACTCTCACATACATTAGACAGGTCCCTATATAGTAATACTCTCATATACATTAGACAGGTCCCTATATAGTAATACTCTCATATACATTAGACAGGTCCCTATATAGTAATACTCTCATATACATTAGACAGGTCCCTATATAGTAATACTCTCATATACATTAGACAGGTCCCTATATAGTAATACTCTCATATACATTAGACAGGTCCCTATATAGTAATACTCTCATATACATTAGACAGGTCCCTATATAGTAATACTCTCATATACATTAGACAGGTCCCTATATAGTAATACTCTCATATACATTAGACAGGTCCCTATATAGTAATACTCTCATATACATTAGACAGGTCCCTATATAGTAATACTCTCATATACATTAGACAGGTACCTATATAGTAGCATATTAAGTCCTCCTTTCAGTGGCAGTTTTTAATTGAACAACCCTGGACGTATTGCACAGCCCAAATAGCCTACGTATTGCACAACTAACATATTTCACAAGCCAAATAGCCTACATATTGCACAACTAACATATTGCACAACCCAAATAGCCTACATATTGCACAACTAACATATTGCACAGCCCAAATAGCCTACATATTGCACAACTAACATATTGCACAACCCAAATAGCCTACATATTGCACAACTAACATATTGCTCAACCCAAATAGCCTACATATTGCACAATTAACATATTGCACAGCCCAAATAGCCTACATATTGCACAACTAACATATTGCTCAACCCAAATAGCCTACATATTGCACAACTAACATATTGCACAACTCAAATAACCTACATATTGCACAACTAACATATTGCACAACTCAAATAGCCTACATATTGCACAACTAACATATTGCACAACCCAACTAGCCTATGTATTGCACAAATGACACACATCCACATAACCTAAGCAGTACACAATGGCATATTGAACAATCCAACAGCCCATGTATTAGTAACACTAACATATTGCATAACCCCAGTAACCACTTATTACATCTGTCTGTCTCCTCTCCTCTCTCCTCCTCCTCCTCCTCCTCCTCCTCCTCCTCCTCTTCCTCTTCCTCCTCCTCCTCTCGTGTCTCAGGTCGGACGACAAGAAGCCGTTGTCATGGCGATCATTACCCAGGAAGCCCGGCAAGACTCTGTTCAACACCCTCACCAACCTCCACAAGACCCTGGAGAAGAGTGAGTCAATCACAAGGCGCTTTTAAAAATAAAGTGACGAGTGCTTCAGACACAGAAAACACCGAAAGAAAAACAAAACTACTGAAACAACAAACTCTTACCGCTTTTTTTTTTTTTTAAATGTTTAACAGTTCGCCTTTGTCTAGTTCGGCTCACCGGAGGATAAAGCCTGACATCCAGCGCATCTATCACGGCGATATCTGGCGCTTGGCAGATATCCCTCCGCTTCTATCTATCTATATCTTGCAGCTGCATCTGGAGCTTAGCGCTGCCCAGGATGTTTTATCCATCCGTCCATCTTTAACTGGTTATTCCGGGACAGGTCCTGGGGGCAGCACTTCCAGCAAGGGTCCCTAAACTTCCCTTTCCCGAGCCACATTAACCATCTATGACTTGGGGATCCTGAGGCGTTCCCATGACAGTGTGGAGAAAAGAAGCTACATTTACATCGCTATGTTTTGGTTTAAAAATCAAGATCTTTTGCTACGTTTCCCCCTCTCATTCCCCCTGCCCCCGTTGTTTGTGGAGCCTGGGCTGTCTACAGAGACCGCGTTTTTTTACAGTGTTCAGGGGACAGGCAGCTAGCAGATAGTGAGGAGATGTTTTTTACGGTGTGTTCAGGGGACAGGCAGCTAGCAGATAGTGAGGAGATGTTTTTTACGGTGTGTTCAGGGGACAGGCAGCTAGCAGATAGTGAGGAGATGTTTTTTTACGGTGTGTTCAGGGGACAGGCAGCTAGCAGATAGTGAGGAGATGTTTTTACGGTGTGTTCAGGGGACAGGCAGCTAGCAGATAGTGAGGAGATGTTTTTTACGGTGTGTTCAGGGGACAGGCAGCTAGCAGATAGTGAGGAGATGTTTTTTACGGTGTGTTCAGGGGACAGGCAGCTAGTAGATAGTGAGGAGATGTTTTTTACGGTGTGTTCAGGGGACAGGCAGCTAGCAGATAGTGAGGAGATGTTTTTTACGGTGTGTTCAGGGGACAGGCAGCTAGCAGATAGTGAGGAGATGTTTTTTACAGTGTGTTCAGGGGACAGGCAGCTAGCAGATAGTGAGGAGATGTTTTTTACAGTGTGTTCAATGGACAGGCAGCTAGCAGATAGTGAGGAGATGTTTTTTACAGTGTGTTCAATGGACAGGCAGCTAGCAGATAGCAGATTTTTTTTGACATCATAAGATAATTAAAACACGTTATTAACTCTGCTGTATTTTCCTCCCCGTCGCTGCAGTTTGCACCCCCGGCCAGGAGGAGGCGACGCTGGAGTTCCTGCTGACGGACTACGACCAGATCTACCGGAGCCAGAAGCAGCTGGAGCTGGAGATCCAGGAGGCCTTCCTCCGCTTCATGAGCTGCCTGCTGCGTGGATACCGAACCTTCCTGCTGCCCATCACCCAGGCTCCATCAGACACCACCACGGACTGCAGCTCCCTGTTCAACCTGCAGGGTCTGTCTGTCTGTCTGTCTGTCTGTCTGTGTGTGCTTGTGTGTGTGTCTGTCTGTCTGTCTGTGTGTGCTTGTGTGTGTGTCTGTCTGTCTGTCTGTGTGTGTTGTGTGTGTGTGTGTGTGTGTGTGTGTGTGTGTGTGTGTCTGTCTGTCTGTCTGTCTGTCTGTGTGTGCTTGTGTGTGTGTCTGTCTGTCTGTCTGTGTGTGCTTGTGTGTGTGTGTGTGTGTGTGTGTGTGTCTGTCTGTCTGTCTGTCTGTCTGTGCTTGTGTGTGTGTGTGTGTGTGTGTGTGTGTGTGTCTGTCTGTCTGTCTGTCTGTCTGTCTGTCTGTGCTTGTGTGTGTGTGTGTGTGTGTGTGTGTGTGTGTGTGTGTGTGTGTGTGTCTGTCTGTCTGTCTGTCTGTCTGTGCTTGTGTGTGTGTGTGTGTGTGTCTGTCTGCTTAAAAATCCAAACGTAGCGATGTGAATGTAGCCTCAAGTCACGCAGGATGAGTATTACGTATCCGGTCTGACTTTGACGGGTGACTTGGCGTCTCCCCTGCAGGGTTCCTGAAGTCTCGGGATCGAACGCAGCAGAAGATCTACGGTCAGCTGACCAGGACGCAGATGTTCACTCAGTTCATCGAGGAGTGCTCCTTCGTCAGCGATCGGCACGCCTGCCTCGAGTTCTTTGACGAGTGCGTCCAAAAGGTCAGAGTAGCGATGATACCTTTCTTATAATCATGTTAATTTAATTTAGCACCTTTTTACAGACAGTAGCAAAGGGCTTTCACAAGAGAAGATTGTTTAAAGTGCTCACATTATGCTTTTTGGCTTCTTCCCTTTCCTTTATTGTGTTATACAGTACAGGCCAAAAGTTTGGACACACCTTCTCATTCAATGAGTTTCCTTTATTTTCATGACTATTTACATTGTAGATTCTCACTGAAGGCATCAAAACTATGAATGAACACATATGGAATTATGTACTTAACAAAAAAAGTGTGAAATAACTGAAAACATGTCTTATATTTTAGATTCTTCAAAGTAGCCACCCTTTGCTTTTTTTGATAACTCTGCAAACCCTTGGTGTTCTGTCAATGAGCTTCATGAGGTAGTCACCTGAAATGGTTTTACCTTCACAGGTGTGCTTTGTCAGGGTTAATTAGTGGAATTATTTCCCTTATTAATAAAAAAGCAAAGGGTGGCTACTTTGAAGAATCTAAAATATAAGACATGTTTTCAGTTATTTCACACTTTTTGGTTAAGTACATAATTCCATATGTGTTCATTCATAGTTTTGATGCCTTCAGTGAGAATCTACAATGTAAATAGTCATGAAAATAAAAAGGAAACGCATTGAATGAGAAGGTGTGTCCAAACTTTTGGCCTGTACTGTATATCTTTTGAGGTGCACGTTATAGGTTTACAGGGTGAAAAAGCCCAAAGTCCCCCAAAGGGACTTACCATCTCCAACAGGAAACACTGTTCACAAACTGCTCCAATCAGCTCTATTGTAGTCCAGCCTTTACTTCAGAGACCAACGTGGTCACTTTGTAACACACGTTATGATGCTCACCTAGCTGCTAGCATGGTACGCCCTCATACTCTGCTTCTGACTGGCTAGTAGTCCTTACCTAGCTACTGTCAGGGCACGCCCTCATACTCTGCTTCTGACTGGCTAGTAGTCCTTACCTAGGTACTGTCAGGACACACCCTCATACTCTGCTTCTGACTGGCTAGTAGTCCTTACCTAGGTACTGTCAGGGCACACCCTCATACTCTGCTTCTGACTGGCTAGTAGTCCTTACCTAGGTACTGTCAGGGCACACCCTCTTACTCTGCTTCTGACTGGCTAGTAGTCCTTACCTAGCTACTGCTCCCAACAAAGATGCAACAGAAGTGAGAGGTCTCACTCTGTAGCTAAAACAGAGAGCTCAACACACAGGGAGAAATTTTGTTATGATTTCTTAGACGCTTTTATCCAAAGTTCGATCCAAATAATACAAGAAACAAAATTAACATAAATTAATATGTAATTGTTATGTAAAGAAGAAGTAACCCTCTGTTTTGTTTTGTGTTTTTTTCTATAACTTTGTGTCAGTGATGTTCACTTTGGTACCTCAAAAGTATGAAATAATGAAATAAAAACGGATCTGTACTGATTTTCAAAATATTCTTGATATTTTTGTTTATAGATTTTTTTTTTTAAATGCAATTGAAGATTATGGCCAAGCAAGTCAGTCAAGTTGAAAGCCAAAGAAGTAAGCTCTCAAATGCTTTTTATTCCATGTTTTTATCTGCTATAGAGCCTGAGAAATTAAGGATATAGTAGGCTTTGACAAATTTTGACAAATATTTCTGGAAACCCTTAGGTTTTGGGAGGGGGTTACAGAAAAGTACTTAGGCAAAAAAGGCCTTTTTTAGCAGGTGTTTTAGGCCTAAATGGGTTAAGTGGCGTATGTCCTGTCGCCTATCTCCAGGTGGACGTGGAGAAGCCGGAGGAGGTGAGGCTGATCGATCTGGACGAGACTCACAGCGGCGAACACACCGTCTTCATCATGCCTCCTGAAGAACCGCAGGAAGCTGATGGCTCCGAGTGTCCCGCACTCTACAGGTACCGTACACGTTATTCAATTATGGAAAAAGGTCTTTAAACTGTTCAATTTTATTTATATAGCACGTTTAAAAACAACCTCAGTTGACCAAAGTGCTTAACACGCTCCAAAAGCAACGAGACAATAAACACAAACAAAGCACGATGTACAATACAAAATAACTGACAGTAGAAAAAGAATAAGGTCAATAAGGTCAAGATATCAAAGCTCAACTTGAATGGAAAGCCGATGAATAATAGTGGGTCTCAAGCATGGACTTGAACGTTTCAATGGTCCGAGCTGTTCTTACATGACTAGGTAAACTACTCCAGAGGTTTGGATCAGCCACTGAAAAGGCTCGGTCATCGAGGAGCATCTGATTGGACGACCTGAGTGCTTTGACAGGCGTGTGGACATGTAAGAGCTCCGATAAGTAAGAAGGCGACAACCCATTTAATACATATGCCACATTGTCTGGATCAACGGAAGTACATTTACAGGATAATAGCCTGACGTCTAGGGCTGCCACCTCTTAGTCGATTAGTCGACTAATCGGTAGTTTTGGTCTTAGTCGACTAAGATTTCTTTAGTCCATTAGTCATTTTTTATGCTTATTCATGCTTAATTACTTATTTCCAAGAAACTTCTGAGCACATTTATGGTAAACACAAGATTTAAAGTGGTGCTTTTGCAGGATTAATTGTGGAGAAACTCAGTTTTACAGATGGTTAATTAACTACATTTATATTGTGCTTTTCTAGTCTTAACCACCTCTCAAAGCTCACAGCTCTGTCGATTAAATCAACTAATCGATTAGTCGACTAAATCCTATAAGTGTTAGTCGACTAAGAATTTCTTTAGTCGAGGACAGCCCTACTGACATCCATGTCCCTCTCGCCTTCCACTCTCTCTGTGCGTGGCCGTTCTCTTCAGGAAACCACAACCTTTGTCACTGCGATGTGAGTCGCGTATGCTCAGATTTAAACGCTTTACGGCATAACGTGTCCTACCTGATGTTAGCCGAGTTAGACCGGCTCTGGTCGAGTGCAGATGTGAGTTGCGTGTGCTCAGATTTAAACGGTTTACGTTACATTATATGTTATTTAGCTGACTGTTTACTGCATAACGTGTCATACTGAAATTTTTGAAATCCATAAAATACTAAACGTTTCTCTTTACGTACAGTAACAGAAGATGGTAATCATTTCAAAAACGTTTTAGCTACAGTAGAGGCCAAAAGCTTGGACACACCTTCTCATTCAATGTGTATCTTTATTTTCATGACTATTTACATTGTAGATTCTCACTGAAGGCATCAAAACTATTAATCAACACATATGGAATTATGTACTTAACAAAAAAGTGTGAAATAACTGAAAACATGTCTTATATTTTAGATTCTTCAAAGTAGCCACCCTTTGCTTTTTTTGATAACTCTGCAAACCCTTGGTGTTCTCTCAATGAGCTTCATGAGGTAGTCACCTGAAATGGTTTTACCTTCACAGGTGTGCCTTGTCAGGGTTAATTAGTGGAAGTTTTTCCCAATTTACAATGTAAATAGTCATGAAAATAAAAACGAAACACATTGATTGAGAAGGTGTGTCCAAACTTTTGGCCTGTACTGTATCTATGATTGTTAGATTGCTAACGTTAGCTCAAAATGCGATTCAAGTGACAGCCTTTGTTGTGTTTGATTCATAACTTGTAGCCAGCAGCTAGCAGTCATTTCAAAACGTTTTAGCTATGATTGTTTGATTGCGTACGATAGCTCAAAAAGCCGTTAGCATCTTGGAGGCTACTTGTCGCGAAGTGACGTGTGCAACTCACATCTGCGCTCGACTCACATCGGGCAGTGACAACCTTCGAGCTAGCGAGCTACACGATGAAAATGCCAAGTTTGTGGTGCAACAAGGCCGGCATGCTCGGTTCTTTCGGGGAAAGATTGTAAAGATTGGCAAAGAATATGTATACGGCATTTATTTATGCTTCTGTGTTAAATCTACACCGTGGTTACGTACGTTAAGTACGTGGAGACACGACCCTTCGCCGTAGCCTGACTCTAGAGTCACTACTCTCTCTGAAGAGAATCACCGTCACTCTCTTACTCACTCTACCACACACTCCCCACTAGGGATGCACCAAATCCAGATTTTCGGGGTTTGGCCGAATACCGAATCCACAGGTTAAGATTCTGCCGATTCTGAAACTGAATACTGAATCGTCCTCCCATCCTGAGTCCATGAACACGGTACAACACAACACATGAAAGAAGTAAACAACGTCCACAGCTGTGTATTTTTTATTTTATTTTATTTTAACTGTAAAAAAAAGAGAAAGAATAGGCAACATTATGCCAGGAAGACAAGTGGGAAAAACTATTTTGACAATTACCATATGCCAATGTTTATCCTATCTCAAGATCCAATCAATATCCAAAATATTACCAGCAAAGCTGGTTATGGTCGTCTGGTGAACACCAGTTTTTACTCTACCAACTCCACCAGACCAGACTGGACATGTCCAACTCTACCAACTCCACCAGACCAGACTGGACATGTCAGACTCTACCAACTCCGCCAGACCAGACTGGACATGTCCAACTCTACCAACTCCACCAGACCAGACTGGACATGTCAGACTCTACCAACTCCGCCAGACCAGACTGGACATGTCAGACTCTACCAACTCCACCAGACCAGACTGGACATGTCCAACTCTACCAACTCCACCAGACCAGACATGTCCAACTCTACCAACTCCACCAGACCAGACTTGACATGTCCAACTCTACCAACTCCACCAGACCAGCCTGGACATGTCCAACTCTACCAACTCCACCAGACCAGACTGGACATGTCCAACTCTACCAACTCCACCAGACTAGACATGTCCAACTCTACCAACTCCACCAGACTGGACATGTCCAACTCTACCAACTCCACCAGACCAGACTGGACATGTCCAACTTTACCAACTCCACCAGACCAGACATGTCCAACTCTACCAACTCCACCAGACCAGACTGGACATGTCCAACTCTACCAACTCCACCAGACCAGCCTGGACATGTCCAACTCTACCAACTCCACCAGACCAGACTGGACATGTCCAACTCTACCAACTCCACCAGACTAGACATGTCCAACTCTACCAACTCCACCAGACTGGACATGTCCAACTCTACCAACTCCACCAGACCAGACTGGACATGTCCAACTTTACCAACTCCACCAGACCAGACATGTCCAACTCTACCAACTCCACCAGACCAGACTGGACATGTCCAACTCTACCAACTCCACCAGACCAGACATGTCCAACTCTACCAACTCCACCAGACCAGACTGGACATGTCCAACTCTATCAACTCCACCAGACCAGACTGGACATGTCCAACTCTACCAACTCCACCAGACCAGACTGGACATGTCAGACTCTACCAACTCCACCAGACCAGACTGGACATGTCCAACTCTACCAACTCCACCAGACCAGACTGGACATGTCCAACTCTACCAACTCCACCAGACCAGACTGGACATGTCAGACTCTACCAACTCCACCAGACCAGACTGGACATGTCCGACTCTACCAACTCCACCAGACCAGACTGGACATGTCCAACTCTACCAACTCCACCAGACCAGACTGGACATGTCCAACTCTACCAACTCCACCAGACCAGACATGTCCAACTCTACCAACTCCACCAGACCAGACTGGACATGTCCAACTCTACCAACTCCACCAGACCAGCCTGGACATGTCCAACTCTACCAACTCCACCAGACCAGACTGGACATGTCCAACTCTACCAACTCCACCAGACTAGACATGTCCAACTCTACCAACTCCACCAGACTGGACATGTCCAACTCTACCAACTCCACCAGACCAGACTGGACATGTCCAACTTTACCAACTCCACCAGACCAGACATGTCCAACTCTACCAACTCCACCAGACCAGACTGGACATGTCCAACTCTACCAACTCCACCAGACCAGACATGTCCAACTCTACCAACTCCACCAGACCAGACTGGACATGTCCAACTCTACCAACTCCACCAGACCAGACTGGACATGTCCAACTCTACCAACTCCACCAGACCAGACTGGACATGTCAGACTCTACCAACTCCACCAGACCAGACTGGACATGTCCAACTCTACCAACTCCACCAGACCAGACTGGACATGTCCAACTCTGCCAACTCCACCAGACCAGACTGGACATGTCAGACTCTATCAACTCCACCAGACCAGACTGGACATGTCCAACTCTACCAACTCCACCAGACCAGACTGGACATGTCCAACTCTACCAACTCCACCAGACCAGACTGGACATGTCCAACTCTACCAACTCCACCAGACCAGACTGGACATGTCAGACTCTATCAACTCCACCAGACCAGACTGGACATGTCCAACTCTACCAACTCCACCAGACTAGACATGTCCAACTCTACCAACTCCACCAGACCAGACCAGACTGGACATGTCCAACTCTACCAACTCCACCAGACCAGACTAGACATGTCCAACTCTACCAACTCCACCAGACCAGACCAGACTGGACATGTCCAACTCTACCAACTCCACCAGACCAGACATGTCCAACTCTACCAACTCCACCAGACCAGACTGGACATGTCAGACTCTACCAACTCCACCAGACCAGACTGGACATGTCCGACTCTACCAACTCCACCAGACCAGACTGGACATCTACCAACTCCACCAGACCAGACTGGACATGTCAGACTCTATCAACTCCACCAGACCAGACTGGACATGTCCAACTCTACCAACTCCACCAGACCAGACTGGACATGTCCAACTCTACCAACTCCACCAGACCAGACTGGACATGTCCAACTCTACCAACTCCACCAGACCAGACTGGACATGTCAGACTCTATCAACTCCACCAGACCAGACTGGACATGTCCAACTCTACCAACTCCACCAGACTAGACATGTCCAACTCTACCAACTCCACCAGACCAGACCAGACTGGACATGTCCAACTCTACCAACTCCACCAGACCAGACTAGACATGTCCAACTCTACCAACTCCACCAGACCAGACCAGACTGGACATGTCCAACTCTACCAACTCCACCAGACCAGACATGTCCAACTCTACCAACTCCACCAGACCAGACTGGACATGTCCAACTCTACCAACTCCACCAGACCAGACCAGACATGTCCAACTCTACCAACTCCATCCAACGAACGCCAACAAACACAGACGGCCAGCCCACACTGACCCAACTGTTGGCATTTGTTGGAGCAGTGTGCAAGCTCCTTAACTTGATGTGTGTTCTGATTTTTCCTCCCATATGTCCAGTTATGAAACCTTCCCCACCCTGAGGCCCGAGCTCTTTGACCGGCCGCAGGACCAGCTCCGAGTCCCGGCGAAGGGCAGCGCCCCCAGCAGCCCCGCGCCCCGACGCACCAAACAGGTACTACAACACACAGCTTTTAAAAATATATATATAGTGTATGTATAACCTGCATGTAAACGGCAATCAAAGGGGAATAATCTCTTTCATTAGCCATGTACACAGCTTATTTGGAATATTGTCTTTTTCAAAAAAAATAGGGCAAAAAGCTAAATGCATGTAAACATACTCATTCTGACCATAGACCAGGCAGCTTTTTTTGTAAAGCCGGCTAAAATAACTAATTTACCCAGGATTTACTAGCATTCCCAACAGGGTCAGCAGTTAAGTTGTCCATTTTCATAAATTGTTTTCTAATAATAACTACGCCTTTTACAAAGCAACTATTTAAAAGTCAGTTTATCAGCAGGCGATCACATACAGGAAGACCACAGTGCAGCCGGATGCTTTACCAAAATAAAACACATTTCAAAAT
>NC_041336.1:4889732-4892232 GCF_004354835.1 Perca flavescens | reverse complement strand
CCTGATTTAAATTGTTTACATGGCTCTTACAGTACAGGCCAAAAGTTTGGACACACCTTCTCATTCAATGCGTTTCCTTTTTATTTTCATGACTATTTACATTGTAGATTCTCACTGAAGGCATCAAAACTATGAATGAACACATATGGAATAATGGTCTTAACAAAAAAGTGTGAAATAACTGAAAACATGTCTTATATTTTAGATTCTTCAAAGTAGCCACCCTTTGCTTTTTTATTAATAAGGGAAATAATTCCACTAATGAACCCTGACAAAGCACACCTGTGAAGGTAAAACCATTTCAGGTGACTACCTCATGAAGCTCATTGAGAGAACACCAAGGGTTTGCAGAGTTATCAGAAAAAGCAAAGGGTGGCTACTTTGAAGAATCTAAAATATAAGACATGTTTTCAGTTATTTCACACTTTTTTGTTAAGTACATAATTCCATATGTGTTCATTCATAGTTTTGATGCCTTCAGTGAGAATCTACAATGTAAATAGTCATGAAAATAAAGAAACTCATTGAATGAGAACTTTTGGCCTGTACTGTGTGTCCCATGTTTTTGACTCGTCTCTCTCTTCTCTGCCCTGTCTTGCAGAGGTGAAGCTCTGCAAGAAGACCATCCTCCGTAACACCGGGACCAACGGCTGCGGGGACACCGTGTCCTGTAAGCCTCCGATGGGACGCAGAGACACCTCCACGCCTCCTCCGGGGCCCCCCACCGGAGGAGGGGTTCTGGTTCGGCGGAGCCAGGTCTGCCTCTCCACCTTCTACAAAGAGTGTGCAGAGTCGGCCGACTCGGAGCCGGACTGCAGCTGCCAGCCGGCGGAGAGAGACTACAGGTCAGTGACGAACAGAAAATCACTTTTAGTCACTTTTTTTTTTTTTAAATTCAATAATCTTAAAATGGATGGTAAAGTTACTACAAGGAGTTTTTGGGGCCCTACCTTGCAATCCGGCGCAGCGCAAAGGCCCACGCAAGTGTCTTTGCCAGTTTAAAGGTCCCATGGCATGAAAATGTCACTTTATGAGGTTTTTTAACATTAATGTGAGTTCCCCCAGCCTGCCTATGGTCCGCCAGTGGCTAGAAATTGAGATAGGTGTAAACTGAGCCCTGGTTATCCTCTCTGATACAGTATTAGGGGACCACTAAGGTCTATATAAAAGAGACTTCAGATACAGTATTAGGGGACCACTAAGGTCTATATAAAAGAGACTTCAGATACAGTATTAGGGGACCACAGTAAGGTATAAAAGAGACTATACAGTAAAGGACCACTAAGGTCTATATAAAAGAGACTTCAGATACAGTATTAGGGGACCACTAAGGTCTATATAAAAGAGACTTCAGATACAGTATTAGAGGACCACTAAGGTCTATATAAAAGAGACTTCAGATACAGTATTAGAGGACCACTAAGGTCTATATAAAAGAGACTTCAGATACAGTATTAGAGGACCACTAAGGTCTATATAAAAGAGACTTCAGATACAGTATTAGAGGACCACTAAGGTCTATATAAAAGAGACTTCAGATACAGTATTAGAGGACCACTAAGGTCTATATAAAAGAGACTTCAGATACAGTATTAGAGGACCACTAAGGTCTATATAAAAGCATCCAAAGAGCACCATGTCATGGGACCTTTTAAATAGTAAATCCACCTGTTCACCTCTCGTCTTCCATCCGTTGTCCTTTTTAAATCCCAGACCTGCAGTGACTCTGGACTCAGCCGGCAGGAACAAAGTGGTAGACGAGAACTACAACAACGTGTCGTCCCCGAGCCGAGGAGGGCTGGCAGGGAAACTCCAGCAGCTTCTCACTCCCACCAGACACCGCGGGTCTAATCGCCGAGCCGCCAGCGTGGACGCCCGGCGCCCGGGCGGAGGAGGAGGAGGAGGAGCGATAGGACGAAGGGTGTCTGAACAGAGGCAGTCTCGGAAAGCTCAAGTGGCTGAAACCCTGCTGAAAGCCAAGGAGAGGCTGGTCAGCGCTACCTCAGAGGTTCGTCCGCTTTTAAAGCGCCCATATTATGAAAAAAAAAATTATGAAAACATCTTAAAGCGCCCATATTCTGCTAATTTTCAGGTTCATAATTGTATTTGTAAGGTTTACATGGTTTCATTTTCAAAAAACACCATATTTTTGTTGTACTGCACAACTCTCTCTCTCACTGCTGCAGATCCTCTTTTCACCTGGTCTCTGTTTAAGCTACAGAGTGAGACCTCTCTTTCTTTTCTTCTTCTTCTGTACTATCTTTGATTGCACTCTTTTTTTATTTTTTATTTTTTTATTGCAATGCTAAGAACATACAAAAAGAACAATGCCAGGGGTAAATACAATTGAAAGCACAGTTACAGGTTATAAAGACAGGAGAATATCAAACAAATGACATAGTGAGACAGTTTAAAGGGCTTTAGACTCAGCCGGCATGTACTGAGAGTGTCCAGGGAAGATTGGAGTTCCTTACAAAAAAATAAAAAAGTAGGGCTTAGT
>NC_041336.1:4872232-4884732 GCF_004354835.1 Perca flavescens | reverse complement strand
GATGTCGATGGGGAGCTCGTTCCACCATTTGGGAGCCAGGACAGTGAACAGTCTGGATTTCGTTGAGTGATTAGTTCTCCCTCGCTGTGAGGGGGCAGCAAGAGTTACTCTTAGAGCTCTCTGTGTCCTGAGAAATACTATCAAAGTACTAATGTTTAAATTTGCAAAAATACACAGAGCTAAAGGATCGTATCCCGACTCTCTCCACAGTGTCTCTCCCTGCCATATCTTTCCTAGCCTGGGGAGACCATCCTGATCTGGAGAGCTCCAGTTTTCTACTCTCAGATCAGTCGGGCATCGTTCGCCAAACGACCGACCAATCAGCGTTGGTTATGAGGCGGGTTTAGGTGTGACGCAACGAGAAGCTTCGACATGTTCGGTCTAAACAACGCGGCAGCTTCCACGGATGAGATGAGCGTAGCTATCGCAGCGAGTTTTATCCGAATTAGAAAGGATTCCTTCATTGAACGAAGAGCAAAAAAATGGCAGCGGAGGCTTTTCTCGGAGGAAAAGATGTTTCTGCTCTTCTCCCGACTGGTTTCGGCAAGAGGTTTGATCTGATTGGTTGATTTGGCCCGTCTATCACCAACTATAGGTGGTAGATAGACGGATGGTTTATCCAATCAGCTAACCAGGATTTTCGCCCCCTTCCCAAAAGTTCTCCAACGGAAAGTTCCCAGATGGAATAAGAAATCAGAATGTGTCATTATAACTATTTGACTGAAATGGTTATCAGAAATAATCTCAGAAATAATTTATTTAAAAAAAGACAGTTTTTGACTAAAACTGGACTAAAATGACGAGATTTTTAGTCAACCAAAACTTGACAAAACAAAAAAAGATATGTGAATGACTAAATATGACTCAAACTAACAAGGACATTTGGCACAAGACTAAGACTAAATTAATAATAGGTGACAAAATTAACACTATCGTGCCTTCTCCGTTGGGGCCTCTGAGACTCTGGAACAAACTTCCCATTCATACTAGGTCCTCCTCTACTGCCGAGATCTTTAAGTCTCGTCTTAAAACACTTTTTTATTCTTTGGCGTATGATTTAGTTTGGGGACATTTGTGTTATTTTTATTGTCTTCCTTTGTTTTTATAACATAATATGACTTTGTACAGCACTTTGTTCAGCCTAGGTTGGTTTTAAATGTGCTCTATAAATAAATTGACTTGAGTTGACTACTTCCTTCCTTCTTCCTACCGTCTTTTTTTAAGTTTTTGATGTTTTTTAGATTTTTTTTTGCTTTTTTAAAAAGTTTTTGTCTCCTTTTTCCATCAGCATTTAAACGTTTTCCAGGTTCAAGGCTGTAGTTTAGTAAATGTATCGCTGCTTGGCTTAAAAACCCAATTCAAAAGGGGGAACATTATTGAAAAGAGTTTGAGAACCAGTGTGACACGCCCCTTGTCTTTGTCCTCTTAGTGTGGAGCGCACCAACTGGAACGTGGAGGACGAGGTGGAGAGCGCCGTGCGGCCCCCCGGTGGTCAGGAGGCCTCGCTGCGACACCAGTGTAACGGTCTGAGCGAAGACTCGAGCTCCGAGACCAGCAGCTACTCGGAGAACAGCAGAACCACCACGGTAACACGCTCTCTAAATCACATGTGTCAGACTCGAGGCCCGCGGGCCAAATCCTGCCCCTTGCAAAAGTTTATTTATCAAAGATTGGACAAAATCCACTGGAGTTCAGTTCTCTTAAAAAGTTTGTTTACTTGCAGCAAGTAGACTCAGTTTACTTCAATGTGAGTAGAGAAAATGACTGAAGAGTGTTCACCACGGTGTCTCTTTAAAGGAGTTGGGAGTCGAGTTAGTTATTCGGTTCATGCAATCAGTAGCTTTTCTTCTTATCTCTGGTCGGGCCCGGCGTCTCCTCCACATTGAGCGCTCTGTCCTCAGAGATGCATCCTGTGCTCTTTGCGAGGTCACTCAGCTTTCATGGTTAACACATGAAAGACAGAAATACTCAAACAGCAGTTCGGATGCAAATCGTGAGCTTAGAATTATAATATAATATAATATAATCTCCGTTTAGGGTAGTTCTGAGATATTGAGCATCAAAGTTTTTACATACCAGCTATTTTGTGAGATGGAACCTTTTTATTTTATTAATAACTAACTAAGAAAATGTTGTTTTTACAAAAATAACACCACACAGGCATTAATAAACACCTAAGATTATGTCAAAAACTCAATTTCGGCCAAAAGTGGAGATAGAACCTTATAATTTTAAGCTCACGAAATGGTTTAAAGGTCCCATGGCATGAACATTTCACTTTATGAGGTTTTTTAACATTAATGTTAGTTCCCCCCAGCCTGTCTATGGCCCCCCAGTGGCTAGAAATGGTGATAGGTGTAAACCGAGCCCTGGGTATCCTGCTCTGCCTTTGAGAAAATGAAAGCTCAGATGGACCGATCAGGAATCTTCTCCTTATGAGGTCATAAGGAGCAACGTTACCTCCCCTTTCTCTGCTTTGCCCGCCCAGAGAATTTGGCCCCCCCATGAGAGAGATGATATTTAGTGATTACTCAAGTTACTCGAGGAACCGTTTCAGCCCTACTCTCTCCGTCTCTCCCCCCCAGGGTTCGTCGGTGGGCGCCGCCCCCCCCCAGGTGACCGTGGCCTACCTGAGTCCTCTGGTCCTGAGGAAGGAGCTGGAGAGTCTGCTGGAGAACGAGGGCGATGCGGTCCTGGCCCAGCCTCAGTTCCTGGACAACCACTCCATCATCTTCTGGAACCTGGTCTGGTACTTCCAGCGCCTCGGCCTGCCCAGCAACCTGCTGCAGCTGGTCCGAGCCTCGCCGATGGTCAGCCAGCTCACACAGGTAGCGGTAGCTAACGAGCTGTTAACAGGCCTCACCCCCACAGACGGAAGCTACGTGTCCCAACATTTGTGTCTTAAAGGAACACGCCGACTTATTGGGAATTTATCTTATTCACCGTAACCCCCAGAGTTAGACTAGTCCATACATACCCTTCTCATCTCAGTGCGTGCTGTAATGCTGTCTGACGGCTCCAGCGGTAGCTTAGCCTAGCACAGATCCTGCAGGTGAATGGTTCCAGCTAGCCTACTGCTCCCAATAAGTGACAAAATAACGCCAACATGTTCCTATTTACATGTTGTGATTTATAGAGTCACAGCGTGTACAAAAAACAACGTAACATGAGACACAGCCGTCTTCTATCCGTAAACAAACCGGGAACTATATTCTCAGACAGGCTTGCTGCGAGCATATCACTCCGCCCAAGTACTATATTCTTCCACCTGAGAATATAGTTCCTGGTTTGTTTACGATTAGAAGGTGGCTGTGTCTCATGTTACGTTGTTTTTTTTTGTACACGCTGTGACTCTATAAATCACAACATGTAAATAGGAATATGTTGGCGTTATTTTGTCACTTATTGGAAGCAGTAGGATTGCTGGAACCATTCACCTGCAGGATCTGTGCTGACCTGATGCTGCTGGAGCCGTCAGACAGCATTACAGCACGCACGGAGATGAGAAGGGTATGTATGGACTTGTGTAACTCTGTGGGATACGGTGAATAAGATAAAGTCCCAATAAGTCGGCGTGTTCCTTTAAGGCGGATTTATGGTTGTACGTTGGATCTACGCAGAGCCGTTGTGCGGTTAAAGGCCGATTTATGCCCGTACGTACGGTGGGGAGAACAAGTATTTGATACACTGACGATTTTGCAGGTTTTCTTACTTACGAAGCATGCAGAGGTTTGTAATTTTTATCATAGGTACACTTCAACTGAGAGAGACGGAAGCTTAAACAAAAATCCAGAAAATCACATTGTATGATTTGTAAATAATTAATTTGCATTTTATTGCATGACATAAGTATTTGATCACCGTAACAATTCCGGCTCTCACAGACCTGCTAGTTTTTCTTTAAGAAGCCCTCCTGTGTCAGGCAATAAAATATGTCATGCAATAAAATGCAAATTAATTACTTAAAAGTCATACGATGTGATTTTCAGGATTTTTGTTTTAGATTCAGTCACTCACAGCTCAAGAGTGCCTATGATAAAAAGACCTCTACATGCTCTTTGTAAGTGGGAAAACCTGCTAAATCGGCAGTGTATCAAATACTTGTTGTCCCCACTGTAGGTATGTGGACCAGACTCATCTCCTGTTTCTCCTTCTCCATAAACAACATGAGATCAAGGAGAGGGGTAACTTCTCCTGCTCCAGATCTCCCACCGTGGTCAGAAAGAACAGGAGGAGACCCTTTGGTTCTCTCACTAGGACTCTGAAGATAATCACCGTCACTCTCTCACTCTCTTTACCACACACTCCCCACGCACACATTTCGGCCCTGCTATTCTCACGCACACACCCAAAAGTATAAACGTCAGGTGTACGTAGGCTACAGCGAAAGCTCTGCGTGGAGCCTCAGCACGACCATAAATCACGTTTTATGCCTGGAAGGCGAGGTTGGGGGCTTAAAACACCAAACACCCTTTTTTTCAGACGTTTTTGTCACTTTATTCAACTCTTTGTTTTATTATTATATTGTTTTATTATTGTTTTACTCCTTGCCTCATTTAAATGTCGATATAGCAATTTTTTTAGTTACAAAAAAAGCATGAATTATGTTGGCTGATATTTAAGATTAAAGGACGTTGAGAGAATCACAAACTAGTTTATGGCAAAGTTTTTAGTCAAATGCTATAAAATTGAATAAAACACCCAAAGTTCAATGGAAGCAATCATTCATTTTACCTGTGAAGAACATTGTATGGGTTCCAGACAACCTGCATGCATGCATGCTAGTTATTTTGGGGCAATTTAGTTTTAAGAAACCCATACTTCTGATATTAAAAACTTTGAAGAGGGGTCAAAATTGACCCAAGGACAACACAAGGGTTAAGTCGTTGGTCCTACAGTGTCTGGTAATTGTCAGGAGTTTTCCCTTTCACACATTGACACCAGTGAAATAAAGTTAGGGTGAGATGAAAGACAGCAGCGCACTGATCCACAGAGTCTTATATCTCATTGTGTGTGTGTGTGTGTGTGTGTGTGTGTGTGTGTGTGTGTGTGTGTGTGTGTGTGTGTGTGTGTGTGTGTGTGTGTGTGTGTGTGTGTGTGTGTGTGTGTGTGTGTGTGTGTGTGTGTCGCGTTTCCCAGTCGGACAACTCGGCCGTGAGGGTGCGGCTCCTCTGGGACACCCTGACCCCCGACACAGACCAGTGGCCGCCGCTCTACATCCTCTGGAGGATCCACAGTAAGACAAACAATTCAATTTTTGGTGTCAAATCAACACTTTACAGATAGAGTAGGTCTAGACCACACCATAAATTACAGAGACCCAACAATTCCTCCCAAGAGCAAGCATTTTGGTGCGACAGCGGCGAGCAAGAAGTTCCTTTTAACAGGCAGAAACCTCGGACAGACCCTGACTCTTGGTTGGTTGGGACACAGAAACACTCATACAGATATACACATATAATAAAAATATGGTATACAATAATTATAGCAGTTGGAATGATGCACAGTGGCAATTACAGTAAAGATAAAGATAATAGAACTGACAAGAAATACACTGAACTAAATTATAAACACAACACTTGTTTAAGCCCCCATTTTTCACGCGCTGAACTCAAAGATCTAAGACTTTTTCACAAAAGGCCTATTTCTCTCAAATGGGCCAGCCTAAGGCACACCTGTGCAATAATGATGCTGTCTAATCACCATCTTGATACGCCACAGCGGTGAGGTGGATGGAGAAGTGTTCACTAACACAGATTTAGACAGTTTCGTGAACAATATGTGAGAGAAATAGGCCTTTTGGTACATAGCAAAAGTCTTAGATCTCTGAGTTCTGCTCACAAAAGTGTATATAAAAGTGTATAAGTGTAATAGACCTTTTTCACGGCAGACATGTTGACATGTCATAGTAGGAAAAGCACAGGTATATTTAAACCCATTACTGATGGCTGCATTCCACTTAGGAGAGGTCCTGGTATTAAACCATTACTGATGGCTGGAGAGGTCCTTCCATTACTGATGGCTCCCACTTAGGAGAGGTCCTGGTATTAAACCATTACTGATGGCTGCATTCCACTTAGGAGAGGTCCTGGTATTGTTCATGCTGACTCACTGAAATATCTTACTGGGACACTTGGTGGAACTGAGCCATCGTTAAGGTGATCAGTTTCAGCTGTGCTTCTCCTACTATGACGAGTCAACATGTCTGCTGTGAATAAGGTCCATTGTCTTTAACTCCTTCATGAGATTCCTCCTCCCCTCCTCCGCCACCTCCACCAGGTGGCGTCGCGATGAGAAGCTGCAGCTGGCGGAGACACAACCACCCGTTCACCCTGGCCTTCCTGGAGGAGGTGCTGCGCTGGGTCGGCATGAACGAGGTGCACAAAGCCGTCACGCTCTTCCTGGACACGCTGGCCAAACAGCCGGGCTCCGCCTGGACGCAGAGGTGGGCTTCAACGATCAAAATCTCTCTCGCCCGTTCACCAACTTGTCTTTTTTTTTTTTTTCATGAATATTTACCACCACCATCTATTCCAACTACCGTATTTTCCGGACTATAAGTCGCTCCGGAGTATAAGTCGCGTCAGTCAAAAAATGCGTCATGAAGAGAAAAAAACATATATAAGTCGCATTTCTTTTGAATTAGTTTTTTCATCTGTCAACTACACAATAGCACACAGATCAACAGGCTGAATACGGTATGCTAACGTAACACATTATTATTATTATTAGTTATTTAACTATATAGCACACAGAACAACTAGCTAGCAGGGCGTGGAGCATGGAGGTATTAAAAGGCGTGGAGACGTAGCTGCACCGTGAACGAGCCCCTCCAGACTCCTTCCTCCAGCTCTGGCCATCTCGCTTTCAGCCCACGATTAGCCGATTAGCCGATTAGCTTTCTCTGATTTCTTCATTGCAGTAAGAGTCACCTTTTCGCCAGTCTCCCTCACAAGTTTCTCCCTCATTTCAAACTCTCTTTCTGCTGCTCGATTACCGTTTTCGGGGCTGCATATTTTACTACCTGCAGTTTGTAATCTCTTTTCTTTCTCAGTTGTCTTTAGGAGGAGCGTTCTAGTTGTCACAAGCCTAGAGCGCCCTCTCGCGGCTGTAGACGGTAATGTTTTCAGTATGAATTAACATGTAAAAACATGTTAAATTATATATATTTTGATATATAAGTCGCACCTGACTATAAGTCGCAGGACCAGCCAAAGTATGAAAAAAAGTGCGACTTATAGTCCGGAAAATACGGTACTCCTTTTGGCTAGAAATTTAACATTTGCATTCGTATGAACTGGGATAGAAGCTCCTCGTACTGTGAACTGCGTGGCGCGAGAGAGATGATCGCGATATATGATCTCAACGCTAGATGGGAGAAATTCCCACACATTGGACCTTTTAAGGTTCTTCTTTAAACATATAAGGCCCTGCATGGACTCGCAGCACCTGTTTTATCTGTAAAATCCTGACTTTTAACTTGTAACAGAGTAGTGCACACTACACTACACTGCAGTATTGCTACTTTTACTCAAGCAAAAGTACTTTTTCCAGCGCTGGACAGGTTTTGGGCAGCATGAATAAGATTTGAATAAATGTGTCCTTTTTAAAGTATAATTTTTGAGTTTTTTTTATGCAGTGATATTACAGAAGTTGTTGTAATTTATTGTTTGTGAATCACAGTGGATGTTGTGTGTGTGTGTGTGTGTGTGTGTGTGTGTGTGTGTGTGTGTGTGTGTGTGTGTGTGTGTGTGTGTGTGTGTGTGTGTGTGTGTGTGTTTTTTGTGTCTGACAGGAGTGTGTACAGAGAGTTCCTCTTCCTCACTCTGGCAGCTATGGGCAAAGACCACGTCGGTAAGTCACTGGTTTCTGTTTTATTTATTTACCAGGGATGGTTTTCACATCAATGTGCACTTTCTTCTTCTTCTCAGGATGCAACCGACTTATGTCGTCCTAATCTTTAAAAAAAAAAAAAAAGATCATAAAAACTAAAGTTACTGTGCAGTTAAAGGCAAGGCAGCTTTATTTGTGTAGCACATTTCAGCAACAGGGCAATTCATAGTGCTTTCCATAAAACATTAAAGAGCAGTTAGAAACGATTAAAAAGTTAAAACCAGATAAAATACGAGAATAAAATTTACAGTGCAGTATAAGAAATGAACAATTATTTAAAGGTGCCCTGCCACACATATTTCATGACTTTGTGGTGACGTGTGAAGCTCTACCATGGACTATGACATTTCTTTGTGGATAAAAGGCCTCGGTTACCTTGTTTCAAGCCATTCTAGCCTGGTATAGAAAGCCTGCAGGGAGACTCAGCAAGATCTGTGCCTCATTAATGCCTGTCCCCTGAACACACTGTAAAAAGACAACGTAGAGACAGAATAATGATCTCTGTCTGTCTCTCTCTCTCTGTCTCTCTCTCTGTCTCTCTCTCTGTCTGTCTGTCTCTCTCTCTCGCTGTCTCTCTCTCTTTCTGTCTCTCTCTCTCGCTGTCTCTCTCACTCTCTGTCTCTCTGTCTCTGTCTCTCTGTCTCTCTCTCTCTCTCTCTCTCTCTCTCTGTCTCTCTCTCTCTCTCTCTCTCTCTCTCTCTCTCTCTCTCTCTGTCTCTCTCTCTGTCTCTCTCTCTGTCTGTCTGTCTCTCTCTCTCGCTGTCTCTCTCTCTTTCTGTCTCTCTCTCTCTCGCTGTCTCTCTCACTCTCTGTCTCTCTCTCTCTGTCTCTCTGTCTCTCTCTCTCTGTCTCTCTCTCGCTGTCTCTCTCTCTGTCTCTCTCTCTCTCTCTCTGTCTGTCTCTCTCTCTGTCTCTCTCTCTCTGTCTGTCTCTCGCTATCTCTGTCTTTCTCTCTCTGTCTCTCTCTCTGTCTCTCTCTCTCTCTCTCTCTCTCTCTGTCTCTCTCTCTCTCTCTCTCTCTCTCTCTCTCTCTCTCTCTCTCTCTCTCTCTCTCTCTCTCTCTCTCTCTCTCTCTCTCTCTCTCTCTGTCTCTCTCTCTCTCTCTCTCTCTCTCTCTCTCTCTCTCTCTCTCTCTCTCTCTCTCTCTGTCTCTCTCTCTGTCCCTGCAGCTGCGTTCGATAAGAAGTACAAGGCAGCGTATGCGCGGCTCTGTGGCTCTCTGAGCCGCGAGGAGCTCCGTAAGAAGCGCGCCCAGCCTCCCGGCCCCAAGGCTGTCGACTGCCGACGCAGCTTCCACCCACCGCTCGAATGCTGATGACTCCCCCCCCCCCACACACACCTCCCCCCTGTGAGGGAGGAAGAGGAGGATCCCTGCCGCCCTTCGCACGCTTGTATCCTTCCCCTCGCTGCTGCCTCCTGCTGGCTGGAAGTCGGAGTGACCTGCTTCCTTCCTGTCCTCCGTAGCTCTGTGTCAATCCAGCGTCTCCTCGTGTCTTCATACACAGTACAGGCCAAAAGTTTGGACACACCTTCTCATTCAATGTGTTTCCTTTTTATTTTCATGACTATTTACATTGTAGATTCTCACTGAAGGCATCAAAACTATGAATGAACACATATGGAATTATGTACTTAACAAAAAAGTGTGAAATAACTGAAAACATTATTATTATTATTATTAATAAGGGAAATAATTCCACTAATTAACCCTGACAAAGCACACCTGTGAAGGTAAAACCATTTCAGGTGACTACCTCATGAAGCTCATTGAGAGAACACCAAGGGTTTGCAGAGTTATCAAAAAAAGCAAAGGGTGGCTACTTTGAAGAATCTAAAATATAAGACATGTTTTCAGTTATTTCACACTTTTTTGTTAAGTACATAATTCCATATGTGTTCATTCATAGTTTTGATGCCTTCAGTGAGAATCTACAATGTAAATAGTCATGAAAATAAAAAGGAAACTCATTGAATGAGAAGGTGTGTCCAAACTTTTGGCCTGTACTGTAACACCCGGAAAGAAAGTTTAATGTCTGACGGAGACGATCCGGCACCGAAGAGCTCGCACGAGGAACGTGCTGAGCCGACGAATGCGCGTGAAGGCAAGAAAAACTGGCGCAGGCCCGGGTGGGTCCGTGCACGTCCGGAGGGATCAGCTGTGTCGGTGTGATATTTCAGTTTCCCCCCTTGTTTTTAAAGAAAAAAAGAAAATGCACATCCAGATAGGTTAAAAGTGCTGTAGGTAGGACTGTGTCGATCCAGGACTTAGCCCCAAAAAATGTAACAATCGACAACTTCTAAATCCTTCCGCCCCCCTTTCTGCTGAAGCCCAAAACGGTCTCCTAAGCTCCTCCCCCCACAAGGGTGAATGAATGCGTGTGCATGAGCAGTGATTGGCACGCAGTTAGACACCCTCATCCTGGCCCTGATTGGTGCATCTGAACAGTTAGACACCCTCATCCTGGCCCTGATTGGTGCATCTGAACAGTTAGACACCCTCACCCTGGCCCTGATTGGTGCATCTGAACAGTTAGACACCCTCATCCTGGCCCTGATTGGTGCATCTGAACAGTTAGACACCCTCACCCTGGCCCTGATTGGTGCATCTGAACAGTTAGACACCCTCACCCTGGCCTTGATTGGTGCATCGGAACAGTTAGACACCCTCATCCGGTCCCTGATTGGTGCATCGGAACAGTTAGACACCCTCATCCTGGCCCTGATTGGTGCATCTGAACAGTTAGACACCCTCACCCTGGCCCTGATTGGTGCATCTGAACAGTTAGACACCCTCACCCTGGCCCTGATTGGTGCATCTGAACAGTTAGACACCCTCACCCTGGCCCTGATTGGTGCATCTGAACAGTTAGACACCCTCACCCTGGCCCTGATTGGTGCATCCGAACAGTTAGACACCCTCATCCTGGCCCTGATTGGTGCATCTGAACAGTTAGACACCCTCACCCTGGCCCTGATTGGTGCATCTGAACAGTTAGACACCCTCACCCTGGCCCTGATTGGTGCATCTGAACAGTTTTTGCACTAAAGGCTGTAGGTGGAGCCAGAGGAGCTGGATTTTTATTTTAAATGACCTGCTTCATGTAGTTCTACAGGAACATAGGGTCAGTTTCAGCAGATATGACAGAAAGGTAGTTTTATAAAGTCTCTTGCAGCGGACTGAGAGTGGGAGAGTTGTACGATGTCAGATTTATCTTTACCGGTGTGACCAAGGACAACGGTTAGGATTTTATTTTGAAAAACAGGGTTGAATAAAGGATCTGAAATGCAGGGCTGAGCGTCAGTGATACACTCTCAGACTCGACCCAGCGAAGAAGATTTTGGACTTCAAGAAGACTTCAAACTCCAGGAGACTTCTGATGGTCTCTCCGTATGTCTGTGCAGTCGAGGAAATCTCCAAACGAGAAAGCTGAGACTTTTTAAACTCCCTGAAACGTGAAGCCACTGAGAATTGGAACATGTTGGATCTCTCCCAATCTCTCTCTCTCTCTCTCTGGTTTTTGTTTTATAAAAGTAATAAAAAGTCCGAAGCCATCCATCATTTAACGCTCGAGGAAAACTTAGAAGACCTTGATCGCTTCCTGAAAACTTGAGATCTTCCATTTGTTGGGGATTCTTCCGGAGGGGCGGAGACTACCGGATAGTTTTAATATGAAGCTACAGCATAGTTTAAAAGGTTTCGGAACTTTTTACCCCCTGTGTTCATCACGGTGGCCCGAATTTTAAAAAAACCAACCAAACGAGAGTCTCACAGAATGCCACTAAAGTCTCAAAATGTGTTGGTTGGGTAATAATGAGAAGTTTACCTTTGTTCGGTCAGGTCCGATCCGAAAATGACTCATAGGGCCCTATTTTAACGATCTAAAACGTGTGGCGTGAAGCGTCTGGTGCAGGTGTGTTTAGGGCGGGTCCAAATCCACTTTTGGTAGTTTAACGGCAGGATAAAGGGTCCGTGCGCCGGGCGCCTGGTCCTAAAGGGTTGGTCTTAGTGTCTTCATTAATCAGAGGTGTGTTTTGGGCGTAACCTGCAATCAACCAATCAGAGATCATCTCCCATTCCCTTTAAAAGCCAGGCGCGTTTGGACCTTGGAGCATTGCTGTTATGATGGAGGATTTGCACCGTAATATTTTTATTTGTAATCTTCTGCGTGTGTGTGTGTGTGTGTGTGTGTGTGTGTGTGTGTGTGTGTGTGTGTGTGTGCTGCTGTGCGTCCCTGTGTGTGTAACAAGCATAGTGTGCACGCGCTGTGCACGAGCCTAGGAGCATTTTACTAATTCTCTGTTAAAATAACAATGAAATGCTGCGTTACTGATTTTAGACCAGGTTTTTGTTGGTCAATGGTGCGATCTGCCTCAAGATAGCAATATGCCCAGAATGCACCTGAACACACCTCCCTGTAAGACCAGAATGCACCTGAACACACCTCCCTGTAAGACCAGCACGCCTAGAATGCACCTGAACACACCTCCCTGTAAGACCAGAATGCACCTGAACACACCTCCCTGTAAGACCAGCACGCCCAGAATGCACCTGAACACACCTCCCTGTAAGACCAGAATGCACCTGAACACACCTCCCTGTAAGACCA
>NC_041336.1:4824732-4869732 GCF_004354835.1 Perca flavescens | reverse complement strand
GAGTCCTGTGTGTGTGTGTGTGTGTGTGTTTTAGCTTTAAAGTCCTGTATTTAATTTCTTTTTAATATAGTATAATGTCATTTTATTTGGTATATGTTTATGTGTAAAGGTATGTATGTGTGTTTGTGGTGTTTTTTTAAAATAAAATGTAATTTTGAAACTGGTCGCCAGGTGTCACCACATCAGCAGCGTCGGGTCAACCGTGAAGAGTCTCCGTTGAAGTGACGGCCTTGTGTTTCCACACCGGAGTGAGTCCTCTCGTTCCTCCCGTTCCTCAGACACGATCTCTGTCCGCAGCAGAAGGAACTTTCTGGCACGCCAGACGCTCCGTAAAGTGAAACGGGACGCAACCGGAAGTTAGACGGTTCAGCATTCAAAATAAAAGCATTAAAAAAAAAAAAAAAATTGAAAAAAAACAATTCAATAATAAATATATTTAAAATATGTATTAAATAAATAAATCAGTTTCTATGGTTGAAATGGTGATTTTAAACGAGATTGCTCTGATCATACAGCTTCTTGACATAATTTGAAGTACTAATATCACACTGTAACAATACTCTGTTACAAGTCATCTTAATGTGTAAAGTAACTAGTAACTAAAGCTGTAACAGATGAATGTAGTGGACTAACTAAAGTACCTAGTAACTAAAGCTGGAACAGATGAATGTAGCGGAGTAACTAAAGTAACTAGTAACTAAAGCTGGAACAGATGAATGTAGCGGAGTAACTAAAGTAACTAGTAACTAAAGCTGGAACAGATGAATGTAGCGGAGTAACTAAAGTAACTAGTAACTAAAGCTGGAACAGATGAATGTAGCGGAGTAACTAAAGTAACTAGTAACTAAAGCTGGAACAGATGAATGTAGCGGAGTAACTAAAGTAACTAGTAACTAAAGCTGGAACAGATGAATGTAGCGGAGTAACTAAAGTAACTAGTAACTAAAGCTGGAACAGATGAATGTAGCGGAGTAACTAAAGTAACTAGTAACTAAAGCTGGAACAGATGAATGTAGCAGAGTAACTAAAGTAACTAGTAACTAAAGCTGGAACAGATGAATGTAGCGGAGTAACTAAAGTAACTAGTAACTAAAGCTGTAACAGATGAATGTAGCGGAGTAACTAAAGTAACTAGTAACTAAAGCTGGAACAGATGAACGTAGCGGAGTAACTAAAGTAACTAGTAACTAAAGCTGGAACAGATGAATGTAGTGGAGTAACTAAAGTAACTAGTAACTAAAGCTGGAACAGATGAACGTAGCGGAGTAACTAAAGTAACTAGTAACTAAAGTAACTAGTAACTAAAGCTGTACCAGATGAATGTAGCGGAGTAACTAAAGTAACTAGTAACTAAAGTAACTAGTAACTAAAGCTGTACCAGATGAATGTAGCGGAGTAACTAAAGTAACTAGTAACTAAAGCTGGAACAGATGAATGTAGCGGAGTAACTAAAGTAACTAGTAACTAAAGTAACTAGTAACTAAAGTAACTAGTAACTAAAGCTGGAACAGATGAACGTAGCGGAGTAACTAAAGTAACTAGTAACTAAAGCTGTACCAGATGAATGTAGCGGAGTAACTAAAGTAACTAGTAACTAAAGCTGGAACAGATGAATGTAGCGGAGTAACTAAAGTAACTAGTAACTAAAGCTGGAACAGATGAACGTAGCGGAGTAACTAAAGTAACTAGTAACTAAAGTAACTAGTAACTAAAGCTGGAACAGATGAATGTAGCAGAGTAACTAAAGTAAATAGTAACTAAAGCTGTACCAGATGAATGTAGCGGAGTAACTAAAGTAACTAGTAACTAAAGTAACTAGTAACTAAAGCTGGAACAGATGAATGTAGTGGAGTAACTAAAGTAACTAGAGTAACTAAAGCTGGAACTGATGAATGTAGCGGAGTAACTAAAGTAACTAGTAACTAAAGCTGGAACAGATGAATGTAGCGGAGTAACTAAAGTAACTAGTAACTAAAGCTGTAACAGATGAATGTAGCGGAGAAACTAAAGTAACTAGTAACTAAAGTAACTAGTAACTAAAGCTGTACCAGATGAATGTAGGGGAGTAACTAAAGTAACTAGTAACTAAAGCTGGAACAGATGAATGTAGTGGAGTAACTAAAGTAACTAGTAACTAAAGCTGGAACAGATGAATGTAGTGGAGTAACTAAAGTAACTATAGTAACTAAAGCTGTAACAGATGAATGTAGTGGAGTAACTAAAGTAACTAGTAACTAAAGCTGTAACATGAATGTAGTGGAGTAACTAAAGTAACTATAGTAACTAAAGCTGTAACAGATGAATGTAGCGGAGTAACTAAAGTAACTAGTAACTAAAGCTGGAACAGATGAATGTAGCGGAGTAACTAAAGCTGGAATAGATGAATGTAGTGGAGTAACTAAAGTAACTAGTAACTAAAGCTGGAACAGATGAATGTAGCGGAGTAACTAAAGTAACTAGTAACTAAAGCTGGAACAGTTGAATGTAGCGGAGTAACTAAAGTAACTAGTAACTAAAGCTGTAACAGATGAATGTAGCGGAGTAACTAAAGTAACTAGTAACTAAAGCTGTAACAGATGAATGTAGTGGAGTAACTAAAGTAACTATAGTAACTAAAGCTGTAACAGATGAATGTAGCGGAGTAACTAAAGTAACTAGTAACTAAAGCTGGAACAGTTGAATGTAGCGGAGTAACTAAAGTAACTAGTAACTAAAGCTGTAACAGATGAATGTAGTGGAGTAACTAAAGTAACTAGTAACTAAAGCTGTAACAGATGAATGTAGTGGAGTAACTAAAGTAACTATAGTAACTAAAGCTGTAACAGATGAATGTAGCGGAGTAACTAAAGGAACTAGTAACTAAAGCTTGAACAGATGAATGTAGGGGAGTAACTAAAGTAACTAGTAACTAAAGCTGGAACAGATGAATGTAGCGGAGTAACTAAAGCTGGAATAGATGAATGTAGTGGAGTAACCAAAGTAACTAGTAACTAAAGCTGGAACAGATGAATGTAGGGGAGTAACTAAAGTAACTAGTAACTAAAGCTGGAACAGATGAATGTAGCGGAGTAACTAAAGCTGGAATAGATGAATGTAGCGGAGTAACCAAAGTAACTAGTAACTAAAGCTGGAACAGATGAATGTAGCGGAGTAACTAAAGTAACTAGTAACTAAAGCTGGAACAGTTGAATGTAGCGGAGTAACTAAAGTAACTAGTAACTAAAGCTGTAACAGATGAATGTAGCGGAGTAACTAAAGTAACTAGTAACTAAAGCTGTAACAGATGAATGTAGCGGAGTAACTAAAGTAACTAGTAACTAAAGCTGTAAGATGAATGTAGCGGAGTAACTAAAGTAACTAGTAACTAAAGCTGTAACAGATGAATGTAGCAGAGTAACTAAAGGAACTAGTAACTAAAGCTTGAACAGATGAATGTAGCGGAGTAACTAAAGTAACTAGTAACTAAAGCTGTAACAGATGAATGTAGCGGAGTAACTAAAGTAACTAGTAACTAAAGCTGTAACAGATGAATGTAGCGGAGTAACTAAAGTAACTAGTAACTAAAGCTGTAAGATGAATGTAGCGGAGTAACTAAAGTAACTAGTAACTAAAGCTGTAACAGATGAATGTAGCAGAGTAACTAAAGGAACTAGTAACTAAAGCTTGAACAGATGAATGTAGCGGAGTAACTAAAGTAACTAGTAACTAAAGCTGTAAGATGAATGTAGCGGAGTAACTAAAGTAACTAGTAACTAAAGCTGGAACAGATGAATGGAGCGGAGTAACTAAAGTAACTAGTAACTAAAGCTTGAACAGATGAATGTAGCGGAGTAACTAAAGTAACTAGTAACTAAAGCTGTAACAGATGAATGTAGCGGAGTAACTAAAGTAACTAGTAACTAAAGCTGTAACAGATGAATGTAGCGGAGTAACTAAAGTAACTAGTAACTAAAGCTTGAACAGATGAATGTAGCGGAGTAACTAAAGTAACTAGTAACTAAAGCTTGAACAGATGAATGTAGAGGAGTAACTAAAGTAACTAGTAACTAAAGCTGGAACAGATGAATGTAGAGGAGTAACTAAAGTAACTAGTAACTAAAGCTGGATTTGCTAAATTCTATGAAGGCTTAGGAACTCTTTTGATGACTTTTGTAGGGCTTCATGTCAACAAAAATGTGGGAAAAAGCTACACATTTACAAAAAGGTGAGAAATGTCTGAGAAAGCCACAAAAAAGTCGGAACATAAATAACAAAAAATGAGGAAAAAAGCTACCGAAATGTTTTAAAAAGTGATACGCAGTAACAAAAGCACGTCAATAAACTCTCCATGTCTGGCCCTTGGAGTGATTCTCTTTTTCCAGTGTGGCCTTCTGGGAAAATGAGTTTGACACCCCTGCGGTAAGCTCCGGCCAACAGCTGGTTATGCCAAATGGCAATATAATGTTTTTTTTCAGGACGGTAGGGGAAGAGCCCGCCCTACTCTCCCTCTCTGAATGGCTAGTACTCGTTGCCTGCTCTGGTGGGATTGGTTATGGTTAGTCAAGAGGAGTGGGATTGGTTATGGTTGAGGTAAGAATGTCAGGGTTAGCCAATCAGGGATGAGTTCCCTAATAATTCAATTTAATAATAATAATAATAAGTTCAATAATATTCATGAGTCTTCCCCTACCATCCTGCAAAAAAAAAAATATTATTATTATCTTTTTTTTTTTTTTTTTATTGACAAAATGTAGTTTACAAAAAAAATCCGGTAAGCAATGATAGCACGTGAACAACAAGTGCACAAACTTATGATAATAATAATAATAATAAAAAAAAATATATATTTATATATACACACACGTATAGAAACATACGAAGCAATACAAATGAGAAATAACAAAAAAAAATAAAAGAAATAACACATTACAAACAACAACAATAAATAAATAAATAAAAAGTACAAGAAGACATGCATTTACAGTTAGTCAGAGGTCTTCAGACTAACAGTTTCCACAATTTTAATACTTTTTTTTTGTTATCCAGTGTCCTAAGTGACTTCATGAGAAAAGGTACAAAATTAGTAACCTGACTCCACCAGATGGATCGCTTCCCATTAGCTCGGCATATCCATCTGGGAACTTACCGTTGGAGAACTTTTGGGAAGGGGCGGAAATCCTGGTTAGCTGATTGGATGAACCATCTGTCTATCACCTATGTTGGTGATAGACGGGCCAAATCAACCAATCAGATCCACGAAGCGTATGAAAATACAACCACAAGCAAGGCTACCCCTGCTGCTGCTGCAGGCAAAGCATAGCTCGTTAGCTCAGCAAGCTAGCAACATGTCCGTAAAGGATATTTGCCGTTTGTGTAACAAGAATTTAGGAATAAAGCAGCTACCGCTGTCTGAAAATCCTGGTTAGCTGATTGGATAAACCATCTGTCTATCACCACCTAACCCGCCTCAAAACCTACACTGATTGGTCGGTCGTTTGGCTCCAAATGTTCTCTATCTCAAGATGCCAGACTGATCTGGGAGGAGAAAACTGGAGCTCGCCAGATCAGCACGGTGTCACTAGGCTACAAAATTAGTGAGATGAGTTAGAAAATGTCTGCTGGTTGAATTTATTAGATACTCAAGAGCACCATTACCTGAATTATCATGGAAACATATGATATCTTTAAGGTTAAAGCAGTAGATAAAGTTGGTGGGTTCAAAAGTATCTATGTTTTATTTGATGTCTCTATGTTTATAGCTTTTGTTTTTAGGTTGTTGTGTGGTGATTGTTGGAGCTTGTATTGCAAGACAAATTTCCGTGTATACAATAAAGTGCTACCTACCTACCTACCTACCTACCCACCCACCCTACCTTCCCAGAGGTGGGAAACTCGGGCTGGATTTTGATACCCGAGTTCCCCAGTTGGTGACGCGTTGTCGACAACTGACGTTTGATGGAGGCGACTTCGGTTCACTGAACATATTTTAATGACAATAAACTGTTTATTGTGGACAAATGCCTCTGCCAAGAAACATACACGGACATAATATGTTTAAAATTATTCATAAATAGGCCCATGTATAAAAAAACAACACATTATCCGTGTCTTTTCCCGTTGGTTGTCCTGCAGATAACACAAACAAACACCTGGCGATGTGCTGTTTGGATGCTCTTATAAGAAAACGGCAGCAAATCTCTTGTTATTGTGGCCTCCATGTTTTCACCACCTGATGCTCTCGGCTACGGCCGACCGTTGGTGGCAGTCATGCAAAAAGTTGTTATGCCAAACGCCCGATATAACAGAAGAAGAAGAACATGCATCCCGACCATATGAACGCTGCCAGTCGGAAAAACAACGTAACCACGGGGGCGGTGCCTGTTATTCCGAGGTGGCATGAATGCAGCATTAGTCCTTGCACGCCCTCCCCCCATAGACACGCCCCCCCCTCCCCTACGTAAACGAACAGCTCTTATTTTGAAAGTGTACCCGGAAGTGTTCAGTTCGCAGCCTGTCAGTGGACTTGGTCGTTTGTCGGAGGAAATCGCTCCGCGCTGGGATTTCACGGAAGATGCTGAAGAAACGGGAGCTGTTGGTAAGTTTAACAAATTACCGACTTCTCCTTTAAGAATAACGGGTCGTTAACGCACTTAATCCCGATTATTGTTCGTGAGACTAACGCATGTTTTACCACCGAGAGCTCCGGGCAGTCGGACGATGAGAGCCGGGCGGCGGCGGCAGGTTTGTTTGGTTAACGTTGGTTCACCTCCCGGAGTGGAGCTCTGTGATCCGCTGTTAGCGTGCTGCTGGCAGCGCTAATGTTAGCTAGTGGCTAGACCGCTTGTTGACATGGTGGGTGGGGGCGAGTCAGGGGGTTGTTGTTGTTGTTGTTGTTGTTGTTGTTGTTGTTGTTGTTGTTGTTGTACCGAGTTACATCTAATTTATTCCGCTGCTCCTCAGAGAACCTGTTAGCTATCCCGGCGGCGGCGGTAGCTAACTAGGCTAGCTAGCTAGCTAGCCGTGGCTAACATGAACATGAACTAACTGTGTGTGTGTGTGTGTGTGTGTGTGTGTGTGTGTGTGTGTGTGTGTGTGTGTGTGTGTCTGTGTGTCTGTGTCCTGTGTGTGTGTGTGTGTCCAGTGTCTGTGTCCTGTGTGTGTGTTTGTGTGTCTCCAGTGTCTGTGTCCTGTGTGTGTGTGTGTGTCTCCAGTGTCTGTGTCCTGTGTGTGTGTGTGTGTGTGTGTGTGTGTGTGTGTGTGTCCTGTGTGTGTGTGTGTGTCTCCAGTGTCTGTGTCCTGTGTGTGTTTGTGTGTCTCCAGTGTCTGTGTCCTGTGTGTGTTTGTGTGTCTCCTGTGTCCTGTGTGTGTGTGTGTGTGTGTGTGTGTGTGTGTGTGTGTGTGTGATGCTGGAGGTGGTGTGATGCTGACATGATGCCCTGATGGGGAAGGTTATCTATTATAATATCTGGGGGATTTATTACAGCAACAATACGTTGGACCAAACCGTTGAAATCAGTTCACTGAGAGCAGGTGAATTTCATAGTTAGTTACGTTGCAACCTAAAATAATTAATTATTATTATTATTATTATTATTATTATTATTATTATTATTATTATTATGTAATAAAATAATAAGCAAGGCAGCTTTATTTATATGTAGCAATTCAAAGAGCTTTACAGTAAAAGTTAAAGAGCAGTTTAAAAACAGATAATATAGAATAAGTCAGGACCAACCTGTTGCTTGTTGATATATTATGATTTATATGAAAACGGTGCCAAAAACAGCAGGAAATAGCGACAGAAATGGAGGGAAAAACCACCAAAAATTGACAAAAAAACAGTGGAAAAAGTGCAAAAAATCAGCGGGAATTAAAAACGACAAAAACCCACAAAGAAAGAGCCACAAAAGTCGGGAAAAAGCGACAAAACAGAGGAAAAAAACGCACTAAAAAGACCCGAAAAAGTGCCAATAATCTGCGTAAAAACACACAAAAAAAGTGCCAAAAACAGGTGAGCCAGGAACACTCTGTAGCTACAATTTTGAGTGTTATTTTGCACATTATGTTTTGTGTTCAAAACAAATCAACACGGGAAAAGTATGAAAGGAAATGTCACAGTTCAATGTGTTTTCACTTTTGCTTTGTTTAACTGTTCCGCCTGTTTGTTTATTTTTTTTATTTAAATAATTGCAACATCTTTCCAAAAGTCAATAAGTAGTCGTGTTAAATAATTAATGATATCAATATTGATCGGATATAATAAGTGAACAAGTGAGTTTATAAATCCCTGAAGGAAACCCCACGGAGTCTGATAGTCTGCGTGGTTACTTATGACCGGGACATGATTATTATAATGATTGTTATGATTGTATCTGTTACAATTAGACAATTATAGTAGATCCAGTAATGCAGTGTCTGTGTTTTATTTGTGTTTACAATATATGGTCACTTTAAAAGCCACTCCTTTTCCAGTGCCAACAAGATATTAAATAAATGGCACTCAAACAGCTTAAAGTCGAAACTTAAAGCTAAAGAAGTCCGACTCCAATCGTTAGTCTCTCAGTGACCTCTGTTTAACTTAGGTGTTGACCGAAAAAAAACAGCTCTGGTGCTGCACCTAAACCTTATAATAGCGAGGAAAATCCCTGAGATTACCGTTGTTTTGTGGCTGGTCAGGGAAGCAAATCTACCCGCAAACATGTCAGTTATTCCCGATGAGTGGGGACACAGAGACACATATGAGCAGCTTATCTTATCCATCATAATAATCATAAGACATAAGACCAGGAATAGGATGTGAGGAGGAGTTCAGGATATGAATCCTATCATAAAAAGTCTCATTTAATCCTGAGACTGAGGGGCGAGGACGGTGTGTTTGCTCTGGTTATCTACCTGTCAAAGAGAGGAGGAGGAGGAGGAGGAGGAGGAGATGATGATGATATGTGTGTGGTCATTTGGTGTCTCTTAGTATTCGGTTTGTGTCCCTTTTGTGGTAGTTTTGTGTCTCATGTTTCCACATCACTTTAGACCAGCGGTGTCAAACTCAGTTCCACGAAGGGCCCACGCTGCAAAACAAGGATCACATTCAGGGCCAGACATGTTTAGGTTGTTCACGTGCTGTTATGTAGGGCTGTCCTCGACTAAAGAAGTCCTTAGTCGACTAACACTTATGTGATTTAGTCGACTAATCGATTAGTTGATTTAATTGACAGAGCTGTGAGCTTTGAGAGGTGGTTAAGACTAGAAAAGCACAATATAAATGTAGTTAATTAACCATCTGTAAAACTGAGTTTCTCCACAATTAATCCTGCAAAAGCACCACTTTAAATCTTGTGTTTACCATAAATGTGCTCAGAAGTTTCTTGGAAATGAGTAATTAAGCATGAATAAGCATAAAAAATGACTAATCGACTAAAGAAATCTTAGTCGACTAAGACCAAAACGACCGATTAGTCGACTAATCGACTAAGAGGTGCAAGCATCTTTTATTGTATTATTGTGTGTCTCATATCATCTTCTCACTTACAGCTCGGTCGACATAAATACCCCAAAAAAGTTGAAAAAAAGCAACAAAAACATCGTAGAAACGGACCGAAAAAATGGCAAAAAAGCTACAAAAACTAGGTGGGCCAAAATGTATTGTGAACCTAAATTGATATGCGAGGCCGTGTCATAATCTGGGAGGGGCCAGATTTGGCCCACGGTCCTTGAGTTTGACACCTGTGCTTTAGACTGTTGTTATCACCATATCTGTGTCTTTTATTGCCACTATACACATGTACAGCGAGATTAAAGTTAGGGCTGGCCAGTATATCGATATATTCTATCGATATCGTGATATGAGAGTAGATATCGTCTTAGATTTTGGATATCGTAATATGGCTTAAGTGTCTTCTGGTTTTAAAGGCTGCATTACAGTAAAGGGATGTACTTTTCTGTTACCTGACTGTTCTAGCTCTTCTATTATTTTTACCTAAACCTTATAATAGCGAGGAAAATCCCTGAGATTACCGTTGTTTTGTGGCTGGTCAGGGAAGCAAATCTACCCGCAAACATGTCAGTTATTCCCGATGAGCGTGGACACAGAGACACATATGAGCAGCTTATCTTATCCATAATAATAATAATAATAATAATAATAATAATAATAATAATAATAATAATAATAATGAGACCAGGAGGAGTTCAGGATATGAATCCTATCATAAAAAGTCTCATTTAATCCTGAGACTGACCACAGAGGGCCGAGCGCCGAGTGCCGAGGACAGTGTGTTTGCTCTTGTTGTGTACCTGCCGAGGAGGAGGAGGAGGAGGAGGAGGAGGAGGAGGAGGAGGAGGAGGAGGAGGAGGAGGAGGAGGAGGAGGAGGAGGAGGAGGACCGATAGATGTGTGTCTCTGGTTAGGTGAAGGTGGGGGGAGTTATAAATCATTTTTATTTTATTTTTAAGATTATTTTTTTTTTGGCATTTTTCAGCCTTTATTTTGTCCTCCTCGTCCTCCCCTCGCCCCGCCCCCCTCCCTCCTCCTCCTGCCCCTCCCTCCCTCCCTCCTCCCTCCTCGCCCTCCTCCCCTCCCTCCCTCCTCCCTCCCGCCTCCTCGCCCTCCCTCCCTCCCTCCCCTCCTCCCCTCCTCCCTCGCCTCCCTCCCTCTCCTCCTCCCCCTCCCTCCTCACCTCCTCCTCCTCGCTCCGTCCTCCCTCCCTCGCCCTCCTCGCCCTCCTCTCCTCCTCCCTCCTCGCCCCTCCCTCCCTCCTCGCCTCCCGCCCTCCCTCCTCCCTCCCTCCCTCCTCGCCCTCCCCTCCCTCCCTCCCTCCCTCCCTCCCCCGGTCATCACCTTCCTCCTCCTGAATCCGGGTCCTCCTCCCGCTCGTCATCTCTGCATTTCATCCTCATCCATCAGGATCCGTCCCTGGATAAAATCATCGCCAAATCATGGCATCGTCATCATTGGATCATCATTAAGCCACCGTCATCCCTCCATCACTTCGACGTCCTCCCATCATGTCGCTCATCTCGCTCCCTTCCTCCTCCCACCACCCTCACTCCCGTCCTCCTCCCTCGCTCCTCCCTCCTCCCTCGCTCCGTCCTCGCTCCCCTCCCTCCCTCGCTCCCGTCCTCCCTCCCTCGCTCCCGTCCTCCTCCCTCCCTCCCTCGCTCACTCGCTCCCTTCCTCCCTCCCTCGCTCCCTCGCTCCCGTCCTCCCCCTCCCTCCCTCCCTCCCTCCCTCCCTCGCTCCTGTCCTCCTCCTCCCTCCCTCCCTCGCTCCCGTCTTCCCTCCCTCGCTCCCTCCTCCCTCGCTCCCGTCCTCCCTCCCTCCCTTCCCTCCCTCCCTCGCTCCCTTCCTCCCTCGCTCCCTTCCTCCCTCGCTCCCTCCCTCCCTCCCTTCCCTCCCTCCCTCGATAACCTATTTGTAGAGAGCAACATCCTCTCCGTTAGTCAGCCTCGTTCCCACTCTGCTGCTTCCCTCCGTTAAAGCGTCGGGGTCACACCGATGAATGACCTCCACAGTTTTGCCGGACGTCTGGTCTTTTTCTCCAGGGCTCCCTTGTAAAAGAGATTTGACTATCTCAATGGGACATCACCTGGTAAAATAAAGGATAAATAAAAATAAAACATCCACGCGGTGCTTCCCTGTACGCCTGCTGGACCCTTCTTCTTAACCGCCTCTTACTAACAAGACACTAGGGCTGGGAAAAAATAGATTTGATTTAAAAATCGAGTTGGTAGGTCAAATCGATTCATATTTTCAAAAAAATCAATTTTCTTTTAGATTTCTTTTTAAATCCAAATACAGTATAAATAATTTGGATGTTTAACAATCTTTGTTGCACACTGCACAGTGACTTTTCACTTAGAGAAAGGTTTTGCCTTTGCAATTTTGTTTATGTTGATGCACTTTAATTAAATACAATAAATATATATATTTTTAAAATATATTTACAGTTCGCAGTTAATTAGTTTTACGTGAAAGGGGGGGAAAAAAATCGAATTGTAAATCGAGTTTATTATAAAAAAAAATAAAAAAAATCACAGATTTTTTAAATATCACCATATTTTTGACCAAATACCTCGATATCGATACCGCAACGATATTGTAGTGTTGACTATCGGTGCTTTCACAAAATATTTACACTATGAGATGTTGGATAAATAATCTCCAGTAATGTGGATATAATGACTAAGTGGGTAAAAGGCAAATAATAGAACAGTTACAACAGTCTGGTAGGTTCAGAAAAGTACATCACTTTACTGTAACGCAGCCTTTAAAACCAGGAAAAGACACTTATGCCATATTACAATATCTAAAATCTAAGACGATATCTAGTCTCATATCCCGATATCGATATAAAATCGATATATTGCCCAGCTCTACATGCAGCAAAACAGCGCAGAAAAAAAAGAGGAAAAAATTGCCCCAAAAAGTGACAAAAACAGCGTGGCAGGTTAGCTCAGTTGGTAGAGCATGCGCACATATGCGGAGGTTTACTCCTCGACGCAGATGGTCCAGGGTTCGAGTCCGACCTGTGACGTTTTCCAGCATGTGTTCCCCTTCTCTCTCCCCTTTCATATCTCAGCTTTCCTATCCATTAAAGGGGGAAATGCCCAAAAATAATCTTTTAAAATATAAAAAAAAAAGCAACAAAAACAGTGAAAAAAAATAATCATCAAACTAAGTAAAAGACTTGTCTCAAATCTAATGATTGTAGTCAGATTTCTTTATTAGCTTTAAGTTTCAGTGGCAGCAAAACAAGTGTCCAAAAACTTGTGTTTGTTGGAAAAAAAGCTTTGCAAAAAAGGGCCTAGAGAGGCGTCAAGAAAAGTGCTGAGTAGGGCTGTCCTCGACTAAAGAAGTCCTTAGTCGACTAACACTTATACGATTTAATCGACTAATCGATTAGTTGATTTAATTGACAGAGCTGTGCTCTTTGAGAGGTGGTTAAGACTAGAAAAGCACAATATAAATGTAGTTAATTAACCATCTGTAAAACTGAGTTTCTCCACAATTAATCCTGCAAAAGCACCACTTTAAATCTTGCGTTTACCATAAATGTGCTCAGAAGTTTCTTGGAAATAAGTAATTAAGCATGAATAAGCATAAAAAATGACTAATCGACTAAAGAAATCTTAGTCGACTAAGACCAAAACTACCGATTAGTCGAGTAATCGACTAAGAGGTGGCAGCCCTGGTGCTGAGTCATTGGAACCGATTTTGAACTCCATTCAAAACCCAATTCTCCAGATGGATCCAATGTTGGAAGCAAGATGTTGATGATGTTTTTAGGTCCTTTTCAGTTTGCTTACAGACGATGCTATTAACAGGGTTACACATCTGGCCAGTGGTGGCTCTAGAAGGTTAGAGAGCTCGCGAGCTTGTGACCGGGAGGTTGTCGGTTCAATGACCGACAGGATAAAATCTGGGTGGGGGAAAGTGAAAGAGCGCCGCTTGTCCCCCTCCCTCATCACCACCACTGAGGTGCCCTTGAGCAAGGCCCTTAACCTCCAACCAGCTCCAGTGGAGCTGCTCAGAGGCCAGCAGATCAGACTGTGGTGGTACTGGGCAGCTTCCAGTATGAATGTGGACTTACCTGAATAAATAAAGGTTAAATAAACACCTAGACGACCCCCAAGGCCTATGCACACATTTTGTTTGTTGATTGTAGTTCAGGCAGGCGCCTCTTTCTTCAAGAAAATGCGATGTTTTATAATTAGAAAAAAAAAATCTCCAACGTACATTTTCTGTCTCTTTGTGGGTTTTTTTGTGTGTCTCTTTTGTAGTCGTGTTGTGTCTCCTTTTGGTCATTTGTGTTTTCTTTGTGGTTGTTTTGGGGGTGTATTGCTGTTTTTGGCCCCCAATAGTGCCTTCCACAGTTGTGAGGCACTGGTTATGGTTAGGTTTGGGTTAAAACGCACATCATGGCTTTAAAATGAGCAAAGTGGCAGTTGGTCGAGGCCTATATAAAAGAGACTTCAGATACAGTATTAGGGGACCACTAAGGTCTATATAAAAGAGACTTCAGATACAGTATTAGAGGACCACTAAGGTCTATATAAAAGAGACTTCAGATACAGTATTAGGGGACCACTAAGGTCTATATAAAAGAGACTTCAGATACAGTATTAAGGGACCACTAAGGTCTATATAAAAGAGACTTCAGATACAGTATTAGAGGACCACTAAGGTCTATATAAAAGAGACTTCAGATACAGTATTAGGGGACCACTAAGGTCTATATAAAAGAGACTTCAGATACAGTATTAGGGGACCACTAAGGTCTATATAAAAGAGACTTCAGATACAGTATTAAGGGACCACTAAGGTCTATATAAAAGAGACTTCAGATACAGTATTAGGGGACCACTAAGGTCTATATAAAAGAGACTTCAGATACAGTATTAGGGGACCACTAAGGTCTATATAAAAGAGACTTCAGATACAGTATTAGGGGACCACTAAGGTCTATATAAAAGAGACTTCAGATACAGTATTAGGGGACCACTAAGGTCTATATAAAAGAGACTTCAGATACAGTATTAGGGGACCACTAAGGTCTATATAAAAGAGACTTCAGATACAGTATTAGGGGACCACTAAGGTCTATATAAAAGAGACTTCAGATACAGTATTAGGGGACCACTAAGGTCTATATAAAAGAGACTTTAGATACAGTATTAGGGGACCACTAAGGTCTATATAAAAGAGACTTCAGATACAGTATTAGGGGACCACTAAGGTCTATATAAAAGAGACTACAGATACAGTATTAGGGGACCACTAAGGTCTATATAAAAGACTTCAGATACAGTATTAGGGGACCACTAAGGTCTATATAAAAGAGACTTTAGATACAGTATTAGGGGACCACTAAGGTCTATATAAAAGAGACTTCAGATACAGTATTAGAGGACCACTAAGGTCTATATAAAAGAGACTACAGATACAGTATTAGGGGACCACTAAGGTCTATATAAAAGAGACTTTAGATACAGTATTAGGGGACCACTAAGGTCTATATAAAAGAGACTACAGATACAGTATTAGGGGACCACTAAGGTCTATATAAAAGAGACTTCAGATACAGTATTAGGGGACCACTAAGGTCTATATAAAAGAGACTTCAGATACAGTATTAGGGGACCACTAAGGTCTATATAAAAGAGACTTCTGATACAGTATTAGGGGACCACTAAGGTCTATATAAAAGAGACTTCAGATACAGTATTAGGGGACCACTAAGGTCTATATAAAAGAGACTTCAGATACAGTATTAGGGGACCACTAAGGTCTATATAAAAGAGACTTCAGATACAGTATTAGGGGACCACTAAGGTCTATATAAAAGAGACTTTAGATACAGTATTAGGGGACCACTAAGGTCTATATAAAAGAGACTTCAGATACAGTATTAGGGGACCACTAAGGTCTATATAAAAGAGACTACAGATACAGTATTAGGGGACCACTAAAAAGTCTATATAAAAGACTTCAGATAAAGTTTATTTAGGGGACCACTAAGGTCTATATAAAAGAGACTTTAGATACAGTATTAGGGGACCACTAAGGTCTATATAAAAGAGACTTCAGATACAGTATTAGGGGACCACTAAGGTCTATATAAAAGAGACTTCAGATACAGTATTAGGGGACCACTAAGGTCTATATAAAAGAGACTTCAGATACAGTATTAGAGGACCACTAAGGTCTATATAAAAGAGACTTCAGATACAGTATTAGGGGACCACTAAGGTCTATATAAAAGAGACTACAGATACAGTATTAGGGGACCACTAAGGTCTATATAAAAGAGACTACAGATACAGTATTAGGGGACCACTAAGGTCTATATAAAAGAGACTACAGATACAGTATTAGGGGACCACTAAGGTCTATATAAAAGAGACTACAGATACAGTATTAGGGGACCACTAAGGTCTATATAAAAGAGACTTCAGATACAGTATTAGGGGACCACTAAGGTCTATATAAAAGAGACTACAGATACAGTATTAGGGGACCACTAAGGTCTATATAAAAGAGACTTCAGATACAGTATTAGGGGACCACTAAGGTCTATATAAAAGAGACTACAGATACAGTATTAGGGGACCACTAAGGTCTATATAAAAGAGACTACAGATACAGTATTAGGGGACCACTAAGGTCTATATAAAAGAGACTACAGATACAGTATTAGGGGACCACTAAGGTCTATATAAAAGAGACTTCAGATACAGTATTAGGGGACCACTAAGGTCTATATAAAAGAGACTTCAGATACAGTACTAGGGGACCACTAAGGTCTATATAAAAGAGACTTCAGATACAGTATTAGGGGACCACTAAGGTCTATATAAAAGCATCCAAAGAGCAACATGTCATGGGACCTTTTAAATATCTCACGTACCCCCTGCATGCCTCCAGAGTACCCCTAGGGGGACACGTACCCCCATTTGAGAAACACTGCTCTAGACTCTACTCTATCTGTAAAGTATCCTGAGATAACTGCTGTTGTGATTTGACACAATAAAATAAAATCGAAATGAACTTCTACAATACAGCTACCGCCTTAACAACGAGCGGACCAAACCAGACTCGCCACAATGAAAACAACGACAAAAACGTGACATGTTTTTGCCTCAACATAGTTGGACACAAAGTGGATGACACACAACGCCTTTCTTACCCGGAGGCTGTCAAGAAAATCACACAGCTGAACCGCTGAACAAGCCACCGTTGAGCCCCAGGTACTGATCAACATAAATAAATACACACTGCAATTATCGGCCTGTGCTTAAGAGCAGGAAAAAACTGGTCTTGTTAAACTCACACGTAGCCTGTAGCATGTTTTTATTTTTTATTCCTCTAGTAGATTTAACCTACACTGTTAGACTTTTTATTGTATATTTAGTTACTGTAACTACCCCATTACAGTACCATAACTGTACATGTTATTTACAGTATGATGCACTTACCGCAGTTCCATTGTACAGTATAATACCCTTACTATAACTTAGTTGTACAGTATAATACCCTTACTGTAACTTGGTTTTACAGTATAATAACCTTACAGTAATTGTACTGTAATTACAATTTGCTAAATTATACTGTAATTGTCATGATATGGTGTCATGTCATGGCATTGGTAGTACAAACTATTGATTATTTTACATAAATGCTATTGAATTTAATAAATTCCAAATAATTGACTTTAGTCCATATACAAAAGTAATACATTTTTATTTTCGTATTCTACAGGTTGAACCATGTTTAAGTATGCGCCAAACAATGGGCAGCCTTGATGTCTGAACAATGCAGTTACCATTTGATTTGACTCAAAGAAAACAAAATGCACATTTTTTTTAATTAATAACCTAGCCATCAGTTCATCCTTTATCTTGGCAGTTGTTTTTTTCTTAGAAATCCTGAGTATGTTTGAAAAATGTGGTGTGGTTGTTTACCACAGAGGTGAAGTTGTTGGGCATTTGGTTGGGGAGGGGAAGGAGAAGCAGTCTGTTGAGAAGCATTTGTTAAGGACGATAAGGGGCCGGACCCAGGATACTCATGCTTGCTGATCCACATCTGCTGGGGTGGTCCGTCCTGGACTGTATGGGAAGCAGAGAAAGGTCATGAGTTTATCTCATCTAAACAGACTTACAATTTCTGCAAAAACATAGAATATGACAGTATAAAAAATAACACATCAGTCATCCGTAGTAGTAGTTTACAGGGTTTTTCCTCCCCAGATAATTCAAAGGTCTTTCTACTTTCTTTTGCTGTCTGTCGGTCCCAGCACAGTTCAACATTTTTTTTTCCTGTTTTGATTAATTTTCTAATTTCAGAATTCATACACATTTTTACTGATATATTTTCATGACTTTAAGGCATATCTTTATGACCAATCCTCTCAAACATCTGTATAAACATGAAAAGTAGAAATAAAATAAATTACAAAATTTACACACAGTATACAGTATATCCTAAAGGTTTCCTTTTTTCCTATGTTCTTGTGTCTAAGTGACAACAATCTTTGACAATCTCTGACAACATTATGGAAAGGATTCCTACCGAGGTCAACAGTTCTTCTGTTAAAGAGTAAGATCCTTTTTCTAAATCATAAAAACATCCCCAAAATTGCTATTGCTTAACCCACCAGACTCGGTGTAAATAAACAGTAACTTTTGATCGTCTGGTGGGTTTGGTGATGGTAATATCGGGGCTGTTTCTTGTTTAAACAAAACGGATCTTCCTCTTTAACTTAAAGGTCTATCTCTGTAGGGATCCTTTCCATAATGTTGTCAGACACTTAGAATAATAATCTGAGACGGAAGAGTGGCAAAAACAGAACTTTTAGTGGACGAAATTGACGACGCACATTTGCCCTATATGATTACATTGGTGCCCGGTTTGAAGCTGCAGGTCAGTGTTCTCGCTCAATACTGGACCAATTTCAAAGATTGTTGTTCTTATCAGTCACTAAGACAAAAAAAAACAAAAAAACATATGAAAACTTTAACTATAATTAAAACAACACTATGTAACTTTTGCTGAGTAACTGTGACCAGTGCTGACACAAGTGTTAAATACAGGGTGCCGGTGCATTTAGTTCTGTCGATGTTGGAGCAGGCAGGGTACGTAGCTGCACCGTTCATCGTACTGTGTAATCATTTTTCTGATGTTAACTATATTACATCACACAATGAAATGCTTACCTAGTTTGATGTCTTCCACTCAAACTCGGTGAGCCGGTGGAGGAAGGTGGTGACTTGGGAGCTGATGCTTGTCAGCTTTCTTTGGACAACTCCTCCCGTCTTGCAGCTTGTACCCACTTCGGCCATGCACTTGGTGCCCTCATCTGGGTTGATCCTTAAGATATAGAAGATATATCATAATAATCAACAGCAGTCCTCTTTAAATAGAGCCATTTATCCCCCTTTAAATATACAGTATATATGGAAGAAAACCTGCCAGCGAGCACGTTCGGTTCAGTAAGTCACAGCGAAAACACACCGGGCACGTACGCGTAAGCCATCGTTCTCTCTCTCCGATAGAAAGAGACAGGATTTGTGGGGAAAACTGTGGTAATTGTAGGCTATATACAGTATGTGTGTGTGTGTCACTGTCTTTGTCCATCCATCGGTCTCTCCCTCCTTCTGCCTGATCGCGTGTCTCGCTGTGAGAAGTCAAGACAGCCCAATCCCCATGAACCTGCTGTGGTCTTCCTGTATGTGATTAATCAAGGGGGGGGGTAAGCTTCGCTTCAGAACTCGAACCTCCTATGGCGCCATTTTGATGCTACAAAGCCATCACCTCCCGTTAGCATTCCACTGACTAGCATTCATTTTGACGTCACTTTGACAGAGAATAACTTGGAAGAAAAACTTAATGCATAAACCATGGTAGCTAATACGCTCAACTCCTAACACCATATTCTTTGAGTTACACAATATTTGACTTAGGTCTCATAAACTAAAAAGGATGAATTCAATGATATCACATTACAGAATGCAACAATACTACTGTAACGTTGGGCACTTTTTTTGCTGGACATCTTGATGGTTTTAAGTGGCCAAACTCTGAAGCCAAGGGGAAAAAAATGCTATCCACAAATGCTTCACATTAACATTACTTAAAGGCATCTTCCTTGTCACCCAACATCACTTTTAGAGTGGGTGTTTTTTTTAAAAAGATGTAATGTTAACATTAGGTGCTATTAAAACTAGATGGGCAACTGTAGAGGTAACGGTTTAATGTTAACTTTACCTCCGCTAATGTTGGGTTAATATAAATGCGGTACGTTTTTGCTTAGTCATGCTAAAACACTGACAAACCAACCCACAGACTCAACATAAGCGGAGGTAATGTTAGCCAAAATGCGGCAACAGCAAGCTAAAAGGCTAGCAGTTACTGACCTTAAACTTCTAGAATATTAACCTGACTCCGCCAGATGGATCGCTTCGCATTAGCTCGGCATATCCATCTGGGAACTTTCCGTTGGAGAACTTTTGGGAAGGGGCGGAAATCCTGGTTAGCTGATTGGATGAACCATCTGTCTATCACCTATGTTGGTGATAGACGGGCCAAATCAACCAATCAGATCCACGAAGCGTATGAAAATACAACCACAAGCCCGCCCCTGCTGCTGCTGCTGCAGGCAAAGCATAGCTCGTCAGCTCAGCATGCAAACATGTCGGTAAAGGATATTTGCCGTTTGTGTAACGAGAATTTAGGAATAAAAGGAACCATTTCAGGTTCCCGGACCATATTCCAAAAGAAGGATCCAAGAGGAAAAAAGCATTAGCGAGCGGCTACCGCTGTCTGAAAATACTGGTTAGCTGATTGGATAAACCATCGGTCTATCACCACCTAACCCACCTCAAAACCAACGCTGATTGGTCGGTCGTTTGGCTAACGGCTCCAAATTTTCTCTGCCTCAAGATGCCCGACTGATCTGCGAGTGGAGAACTGGAGCTCAGTCAGATCAGGTCGGTCTCACGATGCTACTAGAATATGGGTTACATTTAAATTCCGACAAAGATAATGGTGGTCTGACAAATGGAAAAAGATGTCCCGAACAACGCGTGTTAGCTTTAGGCTACCGAACGTCGGGGAAAATAAACTAAAGTTAACAGTTTGCTAATCCTCAAACAATTGGGAAAAATAAAAATTGGTCTAAACGCTGTTAACAGTTTGAAGTTACTCTTGCCTAAGTGTCTCTATGAAGTCGTGAGGTCAGGTTCGTTCAAATCTGGAGGTCAAGCATTTATATCCGAATGGCTTTCTTGTTTCTCTCAATAAATTATTGACACTGCTGAAAAACATTAGCTAAAAGCATAACAAATGGTCTTTTATAGTGATATTTTATTTTTCCATTTCAATGAAACATTAACTAAAAAAAAATTTCAGGTCTTATTTTACTGGGCATTTTATACGGTGGTTAACCCATAATGTATTACAGTAATGAACCGAAAAAAAAAAGATGGTATTTTACAGCTAAGTCTAACAGTGTACTGAAGCTGTGATGGGGTCAGATCTAAGAAAGCTTTCCTTAAAAGGTCCCATGACATGGTGCTCTTTGGATGCTTTTATATAGACCTTAGTGGTCCCCTAATACTGTATCTGAAGTCTCTTTTATATAGACCTTAGTGGTCCCCTAATACTGTATCTGAAGTCTCTTTTATATAGACCTTAGTGGTCCCCTGATACTGTATCTGAAGTCTCTTTTATATAGACCTTAGTGGTCCCCTAATACTGTATCTGAAGTCTCTTTTATATAGACCTTAGTGGTCCTCTAATACTGTATCTGAAGTCTCTTTTATATAGACCTTAGTGGTCCCCTAATACTGTATCTGAAGTCTCTTTTATATAGACCTTAGTGGTCCCCTAATACTGTATCTGAAGTCTCTTTTATATAGACCTTAGTGGTCCCCTAATACTGTATCTGAAGTCTCTTTTATATAGACCTTAGTGGTCCCCTAATACTGTATCTGAAGTCTCTTTTATATAGACCTTAGTGGTCCCCTAATACTGTATCTGAAGTCTCTTTTATATAGACCTTAGTGGTCCCCTAATACTGTATCTGAAGTCTCTTTTATATAGTCTCCTAGTGTCAAGCAAAGGGTGGCTACTTTGAAGAATCTAAAATATAAGACATGTTTTCAGTTATTTCACACTTTTTTTGTTAAGTACATAATTCCATATGTGTTCATTCATAGTTTTGATGCCTTCAGTGAGAATCTACAATGTAAATAGTCATGAAAATAAAAAGGAAACTCATTGGATGAGAATGTGTGTCCAAACTTTTGGCCTCTACTGTATATTGCCCAGCCCTACAGTCAACCCTCAGCCTGTGACTGCAGCTGTCCTCCGGTCCTGAAGAGGGCAAACCCTTCATCGGGTGGAGGTGGGGAGGAGGAAGATCCTCTCTTCTTGTGTTTTTTTTTTTTTTTTTTTTTTTTTTTAAGCTCCTAATCAGAAACAATCCTCTCACCTTTCCTCACACGTTCTCGCCACACTTCTCCATTTGCCTGAGGCCACTTTTGTCCATCAGAGGACATCAGATGAACAGCTGCTACTGTAAAGGATTGAGAGGTGTAAGGCACCGAGAGGCGAGTAGGTCCTGGAGGTGTTTTTTTTAGCAAACGCTGAACCGATGGCTGGTTGGTTGTGTTAGTGTTGGACGGGAGACTAGTGTGTGTACAGCACCAGCCTGGTCCAAGGTGATTAAACCTGCTGCTCAGTTAACCCTTTTGTTGTCCTCTCCTCCAACATGGTGGAAAACCCACATTTGTTGTCCCCTATCGCAAGTTTATTTCTATGACGATTTGTCGCTAATTTTCTTTTTCTTTGACGTTTTCTTAGAAATTTTTATCATTGTTTTTTCTTGCAACATTTTTGAAACTTTTTCAACGTTTTTTTAGCACTTTTTTTATGTTTTAAAAAAAAAAAAAGTCAAACTTCTCTGATGTCAGCTTGTTAAACGTACGATATGTAACTTTCTGCCGCTAGGGGTCTCTCAATTAAAACAATGGACGGTAAAACTGGACTTTTGATGACATTGGGAAGTTTGCGTGGAATTATGGGAGTTTTTAGTGTTAAACACCTTCGCTGCCGGTTAGAATGCATCAGTTCACGGACGAGTTTACCCATTTAAGTTTATTCACGTTACGTTTAGTAACGTTTATTCATGTTATTGTAATAAAATAGCTGCAGTTTCCCCAACATAATTACGTTTTTCTTGATTAGATTTTTATTTGTAGCTGACCAGTTAGCTAGTGAGCCAGCAAGCTAACAGTAGCCAGCAGCTAAAACACAAAATATTTCACATATCAATGTCACCTTTTGGATGGTTTCAACACCGGGGCGGACGGGGTTTGTTGTAACGTTAGCTAGCTACTAAACGAGGCTGAGAGACGGGTGTGGGTGGGGATTGTCGGGGAAATCTCCGCGATAGCAAGGCAGGATGATCGATGCCTGTTGTGCAGCAGCAGAACATCTCCCAGCTGACCCGAATTATCTCCCCTTCACTTTTCAGTAATCTTAACTTTTCGTTTTGGTGCTTAACCCCCCTTTTTTCGGGTTAATTTAGCTAACCGTAAAGACAGCTAAACGCGAAGGGGGGAGAAATTTGGCACATAGCTACACCGGTAGCGCTACGGAGATGTAGCTATAGCTACTGCTGTTGTGACTCGGTGCTGGGTCTGATATAGTCTGTTTCCCGACGTTTAATTAAACTGCCGTTAGCGTCGTAAGCGCCGGGCACTGGAGATAAGTTCTGGCCGGGGGGGTTGCTATAATGAAAGTAGCTGGCTGATAGCTGACTCGTGGCTAACGGTAACTAGCTAGCTATATGTCCCGGGGCTGTTGTCAGCTGTCATCCCGACTGAGTCTCTCTGCGCCGGGGGAGTGAGGCAGACAGACCGGGGTGTGCTACTTTGGCTAAATTAGCATTACATTAATCGTCTATCTATACAGCTAATGTTAACGTTACTAGTGAAGTTATTCGTGGGTTAGCTCAGTCCTGTTAGCTGTGGTCGAAACAGTCATATAAAAATAACTTTATTAGCGTGTTGAACGATGTTGTAACCTCATAATGTTACCCACAAAGCTTTAGCATCAACATTAGCACATTGTAGTGACGTTAAGCTGGTATCAATATTGAACTTACAAAATAGATAAGGTCTCTGTTGTATTACTGGTATAAAAAGTGGGATGTAATTAATCACAAAATGATGCTGTATGGCAAAAAAAAAGCAGTATTACGGTTACAAGTATTTTTTTTCTGTGACATTGTATGATTTACAATTACTCCTGAACGCATCATCTTGGTGCCAGTGTTCTGACGGAAGTTAGAGTAACTGGAGGGTGAAAGGTTATATGACGCCACTGATGGGCGACTAAAGGAAACGTGCCGTGTCTGAAAATAAAATAACCGATTTCTATTTGGGATAGTGTAAGAACACAACTCATAAAAATATATAACATAGGTATGGTCATTTTTAGACATTTTAAAGCAGAAATGTTACATATTGTACCTTTTTTAAATGTGAATATTGTTCTAGTTTATTCTCTCCTCTGTGACAGTAAACTGAAGATCTTTGTGCACAAAACAAGGTGTGTGTGTGTGTGTGTGTGTGTGTGTGTGTGTGTGTGTGTGTGTGTGTGTGTGTGTGTGTGTGTGTGTGTGTGTGTGTGTGTGTGTGTCTGTGTGTCTGTGTGTGTGTTCCCGTTTAACTACATTCGTGGGGTCCAGTATACTTGTGGGGTCCGGATAGCTTTGTGGGGCCAAAATGCTGGACCCCACAAGGTTAAAGGGCTGTTTGAGGGAGACTTGGTTTTAGGGTTAGGATTAGGTTAGGTTAAGGGTTAAGGTTAGGCATTTAGTTGTGATGGTTAAGGTTAGGGTAAGGGTTAAGGTTAGGCATTTAGTTGTGATGGTTAAGGTTAGGGTAAGGGGCTAGGGAATGCATTATGTCAATGACAAGTCCCCACAAAGATAGTGTCTCCTCTAGGACAGGAAACTGAATATCTTTGTGGACAAAACAATACATTTGAGGACGTCATCGTGTGTGTGTGTCTGTTTGTCTGTGTGTGTGTCTCTTTATCTTTTTGTGTGTCTGTGTATGTGTGTCTCTGTGTCTTTTGTGTGTGTCTTTTTGTGTGTATGTCTCTGTGTATTTGTGTGTGTGTGTGTGTCTTTTTGTGTGTGTCTGTGTATTTGTGTGTGTCTCTGTGTGTCTTTTTGTGTGTGTCTGTGTATTTGTGTGTGTTTCTGTGTGTCTTTTTGTGTGTGTCTCTGTGTGTCTTTTTGTGTGTGTTTCTGTGTGTCTTTTTGTGTGTGTCTGTGTCTTTTTGTGTGTGTGTGTGTGTGTGTGTGTGTGTGTGTGTGTAAAGGCTCCTTTTTAGAGGACTCTCCTCTCTCACTGAGATTATTACATTATTAACCAGCTGCTCGTCTGTCATGGCTGTCGGTACTGAGCTCGTTCCTTTTGCTGAGTTTCCATCCAGTTAGTTTAATTATCACATATTGGCTGCTGGGTGTACGATTACCTTCTCCCAAAGTCCAACCCCTATCAACCGCTGAGCATTTGGTTGCAGGTTTTCTCTTCTTCGCACTCTGGCTGTGAGAGAAAACATTGAAAGTAGACGAGAAATACCTGGAGCTGTTAGCCACAGGTCAGGGATACACGTTGGTAATCTCACACTGCTCCAGCAGGTACACAGTTGGATGTTAAAGCACCCATATTATGCTCATTTTCATTTTCAGGTAACTAACTGTATTTTAAGGTTGTACCAGAATAGGTATAAATGGTTTAATTTTCCAAAAACACCATATTTTTGTTGTACTGCACAGCTCTCTCTCTCACTGCTGCAGATCCTCTTTTCACCTGGTTTCTGTTTTAGCTACAGAGTGAGACCTCTTTTCATCTTCTTCTGTACTATCTTTGATTGCACTCGCACATGCTCAGTAGCTCAGATGTAGATCATGTCAGCTAGCTAACTCTAGAGACAGTAAAAGAAAGGCTGTTTCTCCAACTTCAGTCAGTTCCAAGGCAGGATCAGCTGGGAGACTTCTTCTAAACCAGGGAGCACATGGAAGTAGTTCTTTTGGTAGATTATGGTGAACTTGTGTGTGTTGTAGCAGTGCTTTGCTATTGAGAACGACGTAGCATGCTAGCGTTAGCATCCTAACACTAACGCTACGAGCTAACGGTTGTGGTTAGCCAGCTCGTTTCGGACTGTGACGTCACAGTCCGAGCCGATTTTGACCAGCTCACCAGGAGACTGAAGGCAGGACACATTCAGAAACCAGATCTCACTCAGAACACCATGGACGGATTATTTTCAAAGTCTGTATGTGTGTGGAAGCACCGAAGACACAAAATAACACCTAAAATTTTTTTCATTATATGGGCACTTTAAGGTTGTTAGGAGGAAAATACAAGCTCTGCTCTTTAATTGTGCCTGTGTATTTATGTATGTATGTTTTGTATGTTCCCTTTATGTAATATGTTATGTGTACTTTTATATCTGGACCTTGAGTCTGTAAATAAACTTATATAATAATATATAATTATTCTCCGCGAGAGAAATCCTTCTGGTCCAGAGATTGAACTGGTGACCGTTTAGGCTACATTTACTGTACATTGCTATGCTCTCATTCCCCTTGCTCTGGTGTTTCCCCCTCTCATTCCCTCCTACTCTGGTGTTTCCCCCTCTCATTCCCTCCTACTCTGGTGTTTCCCCCTCTCATTCCCTCCTGCTCTGGTGTTTCCCACTCTCATTCCCTCCTGCTCTGGTGTTTCCCCCTCTCATTCCCTCTACTCTGGCTTTCCCTACTCTCATTCCCCCTGCTCTGGTGTTTCCCCTCTCATTCCCCCTGCTCTGGTGTTTCCCCCCTCTCTCATTCCCTCCTGCTCTGGTGTTTCCCCCTCTCATTCCCTCTACTCTGGCTTTCCCTACTCTCATTCCCCCTGCTCTGGTGTTTCCCCTCTCATTCCCCCCCTGCTCTGGTGTTTCCCCCTCTCTCATTCCCCCTGCTCTGGTGTTTCCCCCCTCTCATTCCCCCTGCTCTGGTGTTTCCCCCCTCTCATTCCCCCTGCTCTGGTGTTTCCCCCCTCTCATTCCCCCCCTGCTCTGGTGTTTCCCCTCTCATTCCCCCTGCTCTGGTGTTTCCCCTCTCATTCCCCCCTGCTCTGGTGTTTCCCCTCTCATTCCCCCTGCTCTGGTGTTTCCCCCCTCTCTCATTCCCCCTGCTCTGGTGTTTCCCCCCTCTCATTCCCCCTGCTCTGGTGTTTCCCCCCTCTCATTCCCCCTGCTCTGGTGTTTCCCCCCTCTCATTCCCCCCTGCTCTGGTGTTTCCCCCTCTCTCATTCCCCCTGCTCTGGTGTTTCCCCCCTCTCTCATTCCCCCTGCTCTGGTGTTTCCCCCTCTCATTCCCCCTGCTCTGGTGTTTCCCCCTCTCTCATTCCCCCTGCTCTGGTGTTTCCCCTCTCACCCCCCTCATTCCCCCCCCCACCATTCCCCCCTGCTCTGGTGTTTCCCCTCTCATTCCCCCTGCTCTGGTGTTTCCCCTCTCGTTCCCCCCCTGCTCTGGTGTTTCCCCCACTCATTCCCCCTGCTCTGGTGTTTCCCCTCTCATTCCCCCTGCTCTGGTGTTTCCCCTCTCTGGTTCCCCCCTGCTCTGGTGTTTCCCCTCTCATTCCCCCTGCTCTGGTGTTTCCCCTCTCGTTCCCCCCTGCTCTGGTGTTTCCCCACTCATTCCCCCTGCTCTGGTGTTTCCCCACTCATTCCCCTGCTCTGGTGTTTCCCCTCTCGTTCCCCCCTGCTCTGGTGTTTCCCCCTCTCGTTCCCCCTGCTCTGGTGTTTCCCCTCTCGTTCCCCCTGCTCTGGTGTTTCCCCCTCTCATTCCCCCTGCTCTGGTGTTTCCCCTCTCATTCCCCCTGCTCTGGTGTTTCCCCCTCTCATTCCCCCTGCTCTGGTGTTTCCCCTCTCATTCCCCTGCTCTGGTGTTTCCCCCTCTCATTCCCCCCTGCTCTGGTGTTTCCCCTCTCATTCCCCCTGCTCTGGTGTTTCCCCTCTCTCATTCCCCCTGCTCTGGTGTTTCCCCCCTCATTCCCCCCTGCTCTGGTGTTTCCCCTCTCATTCCCCCTGCTCTGGTGTTTCCCCCTCTCATTCCCCCTGCTCTGGTGTTTCCCCCTCTCTCATTCCCCCTGCTCTGGTGTTTCCCCTCTCATTCCCCCTGCTCTGGTGTTTCCCCCTCTCTCATTCCCCCTGCTCTGGTGTTTCCCCTCTCATTCCCCCTGCTCTGGTGTTTCCCCCTCTCATTCCCCTGCTCTGGTGTTTCCCCTCTCATTCCCCCCTGCTCTGGTGTTTCCCCTCTCGTTCCCCCCTGCTCTGGTGTTTCCCCCCACTCATTCCCCCTGCTCTGGTGTTTCCCCTCTCATTCCCCCTGCTCTGGTGTTTCCCCCTCTCGTTCCCCTGCTCTGGTGTTTCCCCTCTCATTCCCCCTGCTCTGGTGTTTCCCCTCTCGTTCCCCCTGCTCTGGTGTTTCCCCCACTCATTCCCCCTGCTCTGGTGTTTCCCCACTCATTCCCCCTGCTCTGGTGTTTCCCCCTCTCGTTCCCCCTGCTCTGGTGTTTCCCCCTCTCGTTCCCCCTGCTCTGGTGTTTCCCCCTCTCGTTCCCCCTGCTCTGGTGTTTCCCCTCTCGTTCCCCCCTGCTCTGGTGTTTCCCCTCTCGTTCCCCCTGCTCTGGTGTTTCCCCCTCTCATTCCCCCTGCTCTGGCGTTTCCCCCCTCTCTCATTCCCCCTGCTCTGGCGTTTCCCCCTCATTCAGCATGAATGAACTGTAAATATATTTTAATAAGTGCATCAACATAAACAGAGATTGCAAAGGCAAACCCTTTCTCTGAGTGAAAAGTCTCTGCAGTGTGCAACAAAGATTGTTAAACATCCAAATTATTTATACTGTATTTGGATAAAAAAAAATCAAAAAATATCGATTTGACCTACCAACTCGATTTTTAAATCAAATCGATTTTTTTTTCCCAGCCCTACCTATTAGTGTGTATTGTCCCTGACAAATAAAACTGAAATAAATGAATAAAATTCATCACAATGCCGAAACAACTAGCAGCAACTCTATCCCAGCAGACAGACTAAACACAAAAAAGTGAAACTTTCTGTCAACTTATCTATCTATTTTATAAATCGCACCCTGATAACACGATTAGTGCTGTGCTCGATTGAAGAAATTCTTGTAACACTCATTCAATTGTATTGACTAATCGATTAGTTGATTTAATCCACAGATCTGTAGTCTGAGTTTCTCCACAATAGGAGACGATCCACTTCCAAAGAAAAATTCCCGTACACGCTATTCACCTCGCCATTGACGTATTTATTAGGGCTGCCACCTCTTAGTCGATTAGTCGACTAATCTGTAGTTTTGGTCTCAGTCGACTAAGATTTCTTTAGTCGATTAGTCATTTTTTATGCTTATTCATGCTTAATTACTCATTTCCAAGAAGCTTCTGAGCACATTTATGGTAACCACAAGATTTAAAGTGGTGCTTTTGCAGGATTAATTGTGGAGAAACTCAGTTTTACAGATGGTTAATTAACTACATTTATATTGTGCTTTTCTAGTCTTAACCACCTCTCAAAGCGCAAGTGTTAGTTGTTTCGGCATTGTGATGAATTTTATTCATTTATTTCAGTTTTATGTGTCAGGGACAATACACACTAAAAATCGATTTGATTTAAAAATCGAGTTGGTAGGTCAAATCGATATTTTTAGATTTTTTTTTATCCAAATACAGTATAAATAATTTGGATGTTTAACAATCTTTGTTGCACACTGCAGTGACTTTTCACTCAGAGAAAGGGTTTGCCTTTGCAATTTTGTTTATGTTGATGCACTTTAATTAAATACAATAAATATATATTTTTAAAATATATTTACAGTTCATTCATGCTGAATGAGGGGGAAACACCAGAGTAGGGGGAATGAGAGAGGGGAACGCCAGAGCAGGGGGAATGAGAGTAGTTTTGGTCTCAGTCGACTAAGATTTCTTTAGTCCATTAGTCATTTTTTATGCTTATTCATGCTTAATTACTCATTTCCAAGAAACTTCTGAGCACATTTATGGTAAACACAAGATTTAAAGTGGTGCTTTTGCAGGCTTAATTGTGGAGAAACTCAGTTTTACAGATGGTTAATTAACTACATTTATATTGTGCTTTTCTAGTCTTAACCACCTCTCAGAGAGCACAGCTCTGTCAATTAAATCAACTAATCGATTAGTCGATTAAATCCTATAAGTGTTAGTCGACTAAGGACTTCTTTAGTCGAGGACAGCCCTGGTATTTAGGCGTAGTTTCTGTCACGTAGACCTTTCCCAGGACCCACCCTGTTGCTCTTTCTAAGAAGAGGTTGAACTTTGATAACGGCGACGTTCAAAAGCTCTTCCTACACACATGAAAAATGAGCTGATAATGGGAGAAGAGGCTTTGTTCTCTTTGGTGTTTTGTTTTTTTGTTTTTTGTTTTTTTTGGGGGGAGGAGCTGCAGTCCCTTTTTTTTAAACGATGAAAAAATGACAATAAAACTGTCTGTGCGTGTCCACATGATACAAGCCTTCTGTGATCAACCCCCCTCCTCCTCCTCCTCCTCCTCCTCCTCCTCCTCCACACAGCTGCTAGTAGCCAAGGAGGAAAAGGAGGATTTAAAAACACAGGATGGACTCTTCAGAAGAGGTCATTATCTTCACTTGAGTTTCTGCGCCACGATCTTCTGAACATATGAAAATTCGGGGATTATGAAATCATGCAAGCCCCGCCCCCGCGTATTCTGTGCGGAAATCGGCAATTTATGCAGGCGAATTTGAAAAATAAATATGCGGACTTTGGCTGATTTTTATGCGTTGAATCATGCGATCGCATGATTGCGTTTTTTTCTGGAGGGACTGGTTGAACCCTTCTCATTCAGGATAAAAAAAAAGTTATTATTATTATTATTATTATTATTATTATTATTATTATAATGATTATTCTCCTCCTGTACTGACACGACACAGTTTACAGCTTCCGCAGTACCACACCAACACTGACAATACTTGAAATATTACCTGTTCTTTCCCAGGAGCGATTAGTCTGAGGTAATCAGATTACTGTGATCCTTTTTTGTCATTTTCAGGTAGGCTTACTGAAGGCCCGTGTGACATTTGACTGTGATGATAATCCCGCAGGCTGAGGCGGATCATGTTTAATCTTTTGTTATAAAGGGTATTCTGGGACGCAGTAACAATAGTTGACAGAAAGTTTCACTTTTTTGTGTTAAGTCTGTCTGCTGGGATAGAGTTGCTGCTAGTTGTTTCGGCATTGTGATGAATTTTATTCATTTATTTCAGTTTTATGTGTCAGGGACAATACACACTAATAGGACATAAAAGTAAAAATGTGCCAGAATTAGCCTCTCTTACGGTACATCCACTGTCCCTGGACTGGTGGTAAGAGGTCACCCTAAAACGTAGCGCTGCTCTCTCTCTAGATTAGTCGACTAATCGGTGGTTTTGGTCTCAGTCAACTTAGATTTCTTTATTCCATTAGTCATGTTTGATGCTTTTTTTTCCTGCTGAATGACTTATTTCCAAGAAACGTACGAGCACATCTCTGGTAAACGCAAGAATTAAAGTGGTGCTTTTAGCACGACTCTTTGCGGAGAAAGTCAGATTTAAAGAATCTGTCGATTAAATCAACTAATCGATTAGTCGGTACGATTGAATGAGTGTTAGTCGACTAAGAACTTCTTCAATCGAGCACAGCCCTACTAAAATGAGATAAAACTGCTAAGCTATCATAAATGCATAGACATTTGGCCCTAAACGGTAAAAGTTGATTAATGCTAAAAGACAACATGAAAACAAGAACAGTTGGGTGAGATCAACACACACACACACACACACACACACACACACACGTATATTTTGATATATAAGTCGCACCTGACTATAAGTCGCAGGACCAGCCAAAGTAGGAAAAAAAAGTGCGACTTATAGTCCGGAAAATACGGTAGTTGCTAAGGTGGCCGCCTTAACTGCAAAGTGCTGTTGGAAACCCTGACATCAGAGGATGTTGATGGATAATTACACATATGTCAAAGTTTAATCATCATCATTTTTTTTTTTTCTTCTTCAAATGCCATAAAACAATCAAAATTCATTGAAAGTAATCATTGATTTCTACCTGAAGAGGTTGTATGGCATCCATCGTTTAGGAATCACATAGGATACACAGTACCGGAGGTTTGTGAACGATAACCAGCCCTACGTCACACGGAGAAATGTCCTCGAGCGCTGTGAAGAAGAATCTGTTTCCTGCGTGTCCCTTTTTTTTAAGAAAGAAATAATAACCAACCTGTTTCTCTGTGTGTTTTCTTTGTGTTGCAGCTTTCCGAGGAGAGACAATTCAGTGAAGATGAGACCATGGTCCCGGTACTAACCTCCAGAAAAGCCAGCGAACTCCCCGTCAACGAAGTAGTGTGTGTCCTGCAGGTACGCACGTGGCTCGGTAACACACACACACACACACACACACACACACACACACACACACACACACACACACACACACACACACACACACACGAACAAACAACATGAGATCAAGGAGAGGGGTAACTTCTCTTGGTCCAGACACACGCACACAGGTACGCACACGCACACAAACACACTCATGCGCACGCTCATGCACACACACAGGTACACAAACACGCGCATGTGTGTGTGTGTATATATGTGTGTATGTGTATATATATATATATATATATATATATATATATATATATATATATATATATATATATATGTGTATATGTGTGTGTGTGTATATATTGGTAAACAAAACAAAAAATGGTTTAAAAAAAAATCAATTTTTTTCTCCCCCCACCTCTAATTGTTATGTATCAGAACACCGAGGTAAACTCTAGGGCTGTCCTCGACTAAAGAAGTCCTTAGTCGACTAACACTTATAGGATTTAGTCGACTAATCGATTAGTTGATTTAATTGACAGAGCTGTGCTCTTTGAGAGGTGGTTAAGACTAGAAAAGCACAATATAAATGTAGTTAATTAACCATCTGTAAAACTGAGTTTCTCCACAATTAATCCTGCAAAAGCACCACTTTAAATCTTGTGTTTACCATAAATGTGCTCAGAAGTTTCTTGGAAATGAGTAATTAAGCATGAATAAGCATAAAAAATGACTAATCGACTAAAGAAATCTTAGTCGACTAAGACCAAAACTACCGATTAGTCGACTAATCGACTAAGAGGTGGCACTAGGGCTGGGCGATATGGACCAAAAGTCATATCCCGATATATTTTGGCTGAATATTTATATACGATATAAATCCTGATATTTTTTCCGCAAAGTGAGAACAAATGTTCAGTCAAAGCCAAATATGACATGTCACAAGTAGTTTCATAGAAACCGGCTATTTCAGTGAACAGTTGCAAAATCAAATGAATAAATAATAAACAGGTTTCTTCACCTGGTTCAATGCTCAGCTGTTCAAATAACAATAAAATGTAAACATAAATACCGTATAACAACAGGAGTACCTTTTTTTGAAATCAAAGCTCCATAAGGTTTGTTTTAGTTTTTTCCAACGTTTTAAATTGTTAAATTTTTCTTCTACACATTTTCAGCGCTTATTTCTACGTCCCATATCTTCTAATATAGGGCTGGGCGATATAGAGAAAATCAGATATCACGATATTCTTGACCAAATACCTCGATATCGATATTGCGGCGATATATTCTAGAGTTGACAGTTGGTGCTCTCGCAAAATATCTTCACATTTAGATTTTAGATAAATAATCATTAATAATAGAACAGCTACAACAGTCTGGTAAGTTCAGAAAAGTCCATCACTTCACTGTAACGCAGCCTTTAAAACCAGGAAAAGACACTTATGTCATATCACGATATTACCATATCCAAAATCTAAGACGATATCTAGTCTCGTATCACGATATCGATATAATATCGATATATCGCACAGCCCTAGGTGGCAGCCCAAGTAAATTGCCTGTATGTGAGAGAAAACCTATTTTGATGACAAACGTGACTTTTGTGCGGCTGACAGGCGGACCTGCAGTTGGGTCTGAGCCAGGGGGAGGTGAGCCGGAGGAGAGCCTACCACGGCTGGAACGAGTTCGACATCAGTGAAGACGAGCCGCTATGGAGGAAATACATCTCGCAGGTAGTAACCCTTTAATCATCACGTTAAACCGTGTCTCTGAAGACCGGTTCGGACCAAAGACTCCCAACGAGACGAGTGTAAACTTGGAGCTACTCGGTCTGCAGCGTTGTGAAAGCTGCCAGGTCACACCAATGACGAGAGACAGTGTATCGTCTCCATAGCAACGCCTCTTTGTACTTCCATCCATCCTAACTTCCGACTTCCAGGCTTTTTGTAGCTGGATATACAGTACAGGCCAAAAGTTTGGACACACCTTCTCATTCAATGCGTTTCCTTTTTATTTTCATGACTATTTACATTGTAGATTCTCACTGAAGGCATCAAAACTATGAATGAACACATATGGAATTATGTACTTAACAAAAAAGTGTGAAATAACTGAAAACATGTCTTATATTTTAGATTCTTCAAAGTAGCCACCCTTTGATTTTTTTGATAACTCTGCAAACCCTTGGTGTTCTCTCAATGAGCTTCATGAGGTAGTCACCTGAAATGGTTTTACCTTCACAGGTGTGCTTTGTCAGGGTTAATTAGTGGAATTATTTCCCTTATTAATAAAAAAGCAAAGGGTGGCTACTTTGAAGAATCTAAAATATAAGACATGTTTTCAGTTATTTCACACTTTTTTGTTAAGTACATAATTCCATGTGTGTTCATTCATAGTTTTGATGCCTTCAGTGAGAATCTACAATGTAAATAGTCATGAAAATAAAAAGGAAACGCATTGAATGAGAAAATGTCCAAACTTTTGGTCTGTACTGTAAATGGAGCTCAGACGCAATTTTGTAATTTTCTCAATTTCTGATCCTCTGAATAAAAAAAAAAACTGAAAATTGGAAAAACAGGTTAAAAATGCAATTTTTTTTAAATTTTTCAAGGCGGAAAAAAAATGCAAAATTGGACATTTTAACCCATTTTTCTGTTTTTCCAAATTTGTGCTTAGAAAATTGACCTGATAAGCGTTACACGGATAAAAACGCTGATGAGTTATCAGCGTCTCAGGAAGCCCTTCACACATCCAGCAGCAGCCTGAACGCAGCTCCAGGAGAGAGCCAACAGACTATTTTTATCTTGTGTCTCGAGGCTCGTCGTGTTCCAGAGCAGCATTGTTTGGTCGCAGGAACACCATGTCAACTCGGACACAATACACACATTTATTTACCAGAGCAAAGTATTCATCATGTTCATGTTTTATACATTTAATTACATAACATAACGTAACAATGCAAATGTAATACATAACACGATAACAGCTCATATATGATACACATTCACATTCATTCAGAGTGTCATATGTTTCATTATGTTTTAACAGCTGTATACTACTATCTCTGTATAGATGTGATATGATGTATAACAGCTGTATACTACTATCTCTGTATAGATGTGATATGATGTATAACAGCTGTATACTACTATCCCTGTATAGATGTGATATGATGTGCTGTATACTACTATCTCTGTATAGATGTGATATGATGTATAACAGCTGTATACTACTATCTCTGTATAGATGTGATATGATGTATAACAGCTGATATAGATGTGAATGATGTATAACAGCTGTATACTACTATCTCTGTATAGATGTGATATGATTTCTATCTTTATTGTCGGTCTGGCTCAGGTTAAACTCTTTGTGAAACATGAACAAACACAAACAATGAATGCCCCAGAACTTTCTTCCATTCTCCAGTTTGACAGTCAGTTATAACGGAAAAAGAACATAAATAAACTACTTTAACGTAGATTTTCTTTAGGGCTTTATTACGTGGTATCGGATCGGTGCATAAACTCCAGTACTTCCCGATACCGATACCAGCGTTTTAGGCAGTATCGGAGCCCATACTGGTACTGGTATCGGTATCAGAACATCTCTAGAAGGGAGGATACAGAGGAGAGAAGGAAAGGAAGGGAGGATACAGGAGAGAAGGAAAAGAAGGGAGGATACAGAGAAGAGAAGGAAAGGAAGGGAGGATACAGGGGAGAGAAGGAAGGGAGGATACAGAGGAGAGAAGGAAAGGAAGGGAGGATATAGAGGAGAGAAGGAAAGGAAGGGAGGATACAGAGGAGAGAAGGAAAGGAAGGGAGGAGATAAGGAAAAGAAGGGAGGATACAGAGGAGAGAAGGAAAAGAAGGGAGGATACAGAGGAAAGAAGGAAAGGAAGGGAGGATGCAGAGGAGAGAGGAAAGGAAGGGAGGATACAGAGGGGAGAAGGAAAGGAAGGGAGGATATAGAGGAGAGAAGGAAAGGAAGGGAGGATACAGAGGAGAGAAGGAAAGGAAGGGAGGATATAGAGGAGAGAAGGAAAGGAAGGGAGGATACAGAGGAGAGAAGGAAAGGAAGGGAGGATACAGAGGAGAGAAGGAAAGGAAGGGAGGATACAGAGGAGAGAAGGAAAAGAAGGGAGGATACAGAGGAGAGAAGGAAAAGAAGGGAGGATACAGAGGAGAGAAGGAAAAGAAGGGAGGATACAGGGGAGAGAAGGAAGGGAGGATACAGAGGAGAGAAGGAAAGGAAGGGAGGAGATAAGGAAAAGAAGGGAGGATACAGAGGAGAGAAGGAAGGGAGGATACAGAGGAGAGAAGGAAAGGAAGGGAGGATGCAGAGGAGAGAAGGAAAGGAAGGGAGGATGCAGAGGAGAGAGGAAAGGAAGGGAGGATACAGAGGGGAGAAGGAAAGGAAGGGAGGATATAGAGGAGAGAAGGAAAGGAAGGGAGGATACAGAGGAGAGAAGGAAAGGAAGGGAGGATACAGAGGAGAGAAGGAAAAGAAGGGAGGATACAGGAGAGAAGGAAAAGAAGGGAGGATACAGAGGAGAGAAGGAAAGGAAGGGAGGATACAGGAGAGAAGGAAAAGAAGGGAGGATACAGAGGAGAGAAGGAAAGGAAGGGAGGATACAGGAGAGAAGGAAAAGAAGGGAGGATACAGAGGAGAGAAGGAAAAGAAGGGAGGATACAGAGGAGAGAAGGAAAAGAAGGGAGGATACAGAGGAGAGAAGGAAAGGAAGGGAGGAGATAAGGAAAAGAAGGGAGGATACAGAGGAGAGAAGGAAAAGAAGGGAGGATACAGAGGAGAGAAGGAAAGGAAGGGAGGATGCAGAGGAGAGAGGAAAGGAAGGGAGGATACAGAGGAGAGAAGGAAAGGAAGGGAGGATACAGAGGAGAGAAGGAAAAGAAGGGAGGATACAGGGGAGAGAAGGAAGGGAGGATACAGAGGAGAGAAGGAAAGGAAGGGAGGAGATAAGGAAAAGAAGGGAGGATACAGAGGAGAGAAGGAAAAGAAGGGAGGATACATAGGAGAGAAGGAAAGGAAGGGAGGATGCAGAGGAGAGAAGGAAAGGAAGGGAGGATGCAGAGGAGAGAGGAAAGGAAGGGAGGATACAGAGGGGAGAAGGAAAGGAAGGGAGGATATAGAGGAGAGAAGGAAAGGAAGGGAGGATACAGAGGAGAGAAGGAAAGGAAGGGAGGATACAGAGGAGAGAAGGAAAAGAAGGGAGGATACAGGAGAGAAGGAAAAGAAGGGAGGATACAGAGGAGAGAAGGAAAGGAAGGGAGGATACAGGAGAGAAGGAAAAGAAGGGAGGATACAGAGGAGAGAAGGAAAGGAAGGGAGGATACAGGAGAGAAGGAAAAGAAGGGAGGATACAGAGGAGAGAAGGAAAAGAAGGGAGGATACAGAGGAGAGAAGGAAAAGAAGGGAGGATACAGAGGAGAGAAGGAAAAGAAGGGAGGATACAGGGGAGAGAAGGAAGGGAGGATACAGAGGAGATAAGGAAAAGAAGGGAGGATACAGAGGAGAGAAGGAAAAGAAGGGAGGATACAGAGGAGAGAAGGAAAGGAAGGGAGGATGCAGAGGAGAGAGAGAGGAAAGGAAGGGAGGATACAGAGGGGAGAAGGAAAGGAAGAGAGGATACAGAGGAGAGAAGGAAAGGAAGGGGGGATACAGATGAGAGAAGGAAAAGAAGGGAGGATACAGAGGGGAGAAGGAAAGGAAGGGTGAATACAGATGAGAGAAAGGAAGGGAGGATACAGAGGAGAGAAGAAAAAGAAGGGAGGATACAGAGGAGAGAAGGAAAGGAAGGGAGGATACAGAGGAGAGAAGGGAAGGAAGTGAGGATACAGAAAACCGGGTCATTTGGATGCCGGGGCTGAAAATGGAGCCCCGGAGAGCTCCACCTTTTTCGCTTCGGATGACCGCTTATTTCAGCTTGTCGTACATCGTGGAAAAACACACGCGTTGGTACTTCAGTCTTTGTGGGAAAGCCGAAACCTGAGCTGGGAATGACGTCACACCTGAGTTGAATATGTTCCGTTTACAACTCTGATTTTCCTTGTTTTCATTAGCTCTAGCCAGGTTAGCCAGGTTAGCCATTGTTAGCGATGCCAGTTTATAACAACTGTACATGCTCAGTAGCTAGGTAAGACTACATGCTCAGTAGCTAGGTAAGACTACATGCTCAGTAGCTAGGTAATGACTACATGCTCAGTAGCTAGGTAAGACTACATGCTCAGTAGCTAGGTAAGGACTACATGCTCAGTAGCTAGGTAAGGACTACATGCTCAGTAGCTAGGTAAGACTACATGCTCAGTAGCTAGGTAAGGACTACATGCTCAGTAGCTAGGTAAGACTACATGCTCAGTAGCTAGGTAAGGACTACATGCTCAGTAGCTAGGTAAGACTACATGTTCAGTAGCTAGGTAAGACTACATGCTCAGTAGCTAGGTAAGGACTACATGCTCAGTAGCTAGGTAAGACTACATGCTCAGTAGCTAGGTAAGACTAGGTAAGACTACATGCTCAGTAGCTAGGTAAGACTAAATGCTCAGTAGCTAGGTAAGACTACATGCTCAGTAGCTAGGTAAGACTACATGCTCAGTAGCTAGGTAAGACTACATGCTCAGTAGCTAGGTAAGACTACATGCTCAGTAGCTAGGTAAGGACTACATGCTCAGTAGCTAGGTAAGACTAAATGCTCAGTAGCTAGGTAAGACTACATGCTCAGTAGCTAGGTAAGGACTACATGCTAAGTAGCTAGGTAAGACTACATGCTCAGTAGCTAGGTAAGACTACATGCTCAGTAGCTAGGTAAGGACTACATGCTCAGTAGCTAGGTAAGACTACATGCTCAGTAGCTAGGTAAGGACTACATGCTCAGTATCTAGGTAAGACTACATGCTCAGTAGCTAGGTAAGACTACATGCTCAGTAGCTAGGTAAGGACTACATGCTCAGTAGCTAGGTAAGGACTACATGCTCAGTAGCTAGGTAAGGACTACATGCTCAGTAGCTAGGTAAGGACTACATGCTCAGTAGCTAGGTAAGACTACATGCTCAGTAGCTAGGTAAGGACTACATGCTCAGTAGCTAGGTAAGGACTACATGCTCAGTAGCTAGGTAAGGACTACATGCTCAGTAGCTAGGTAAGACTACATGCTCAGTAGCTAGGTAAGGACTACATGCTCAGTAGCTAGGTAAGACCACATGCTCAGTAGCTAGGTAAGACTACATGCTCAGTAGCTAGGTAAGACTACATGCTCAGTAGCTAGGTAAGACTACATGCTCAGTAGCTAGGTAAGACTACATGCTCAGTAGCTAGGTAAGACTACATGCTCAGTAGCTAGGTAAGACTACATGCTCAGTAGCTAGGTAAGACTACATGCTCAGTAGCTAGGTAAGACTACATGCTCAGTAGCTAGGTAAGACTACATGCTCAGTAGCTAGGTAAGACTACATGCTCAGTAGCTAGGTAAGACTACATGCTCAGTAGCTAGGTAAGACCACATGCTCAGTAGCTAGGTAAGACTACATGCTCAGTAGCTAGGTAAGGACTACATGCTCAGTAGCTAGGTAAGACTACATGCTCAGTAGCTAGGTAAGACTACATGCTCAGTAGCTAGGTAAGGACTACATGCTCAGTAGCTAGGTAAGACTACATGCTCAGTAGCTAGGTAAGGACTACATGCTCAGTAGCTAGGTAAGACTACATGCTCAGTAGCTAGGTAAGGACTACATGCTCAGTAGCTAGGTAAGGACTACATGCTCAGTAGCTAGGTAAGGACTACATGCTCAGTAGCTAGGTAAGGACTACATGCTCAGTAGCTAGGTAAGGACTACATGCTCAGTAGCTAGGTAAGGACTACATGCTCAGTAGCTAGGTAAGACTACATGCTCAGTAGCTAGGTAAGGACTACATGCTCAGTAGCTAGGTAAGACTACATGCTCAGTAGCTAGGTAAGACTACATGCATGCTCAGTAGCTAGGTAAGACTACATGCTCAGTAGCTAGGTAAGACTACATGCTCAGTAGCTAGGTAAGACTACATGCTCAGTAGCTAGGTAAGGACTACATGCTCAGTAGCTAGGTAAGACTACATGCTCAGTAGCTAGGTAAGACTACATGCTCAGTAGCTAGGTAAGACTACATGCTCAGTAGCTAGGTAAGGACTACATGCTCAGTAGCTAGGTAAGGACTACATGCTCAGTAGCTAGGTAAGACTACATGCTCAGTAGCTAGGTAAGACTACATGCTCAGTAGCTAGGTAAGGACTACATGCTCAGTAGCTAGGTAAGACTACATGTTCAGTAGCTAGGTAAGGACTACATGAGCTAGCTAGCTGTTTCTCCAACTTCGGCCTGAACGAGGCAGGATTAGCCGGGAGACTTCTTCTAAACGAGGGCACACTTCACACTTAGCGTGGAATACCTGCAGAACAGGGACATGGAAGTAGTTCTATACAACTTATTTTGTAGATTAGGGTGAACTCGTGTGTGTCGTAGCAGTGTTTTGCCATTGAGAACGAGCTAGCATGCTAACGGTTAGCCCCCTATAGGCCACCTCGTTTCGGCTAGTGACGTAGAAAGCCGTGCAGATGTTGACCAGCTCACCAGGAGACTGAAGGCAGGACACATTCAGAAACCAGATCTCACTCAGAACACCATGGACGGATTTATTTTAAACTTTGTATGCGTGTGGAAGCACCGGAGACACAAAATAACACCTAAAATCCCAGAAAAAGTGTTTTTTTTTTTCATTATATGGGCACTTTAAGGTTGTTAGGAGGAAAATACAAGCTCTGCTCTTTAATTGTGCCTGTGTATTATTTATTTATTTTTTTTCTTTTCATATGTGCTCTTAAAATAATTGATTCAATATTTGGGGGCAGCCCCATGCACAGTCCTAATGTACCGTGCACAGGTGAATCTGAGAGACTCTACTTTTAACATTTACTCATCGACATTTTCTAATGCGATACTTCAAAGTGCGCATAAAAACACGTTGTTGGAAACCTGACCAGTGACATGTCTCTCTGTCTCTCTCTTTCCCTCTCTCTTTCTGTCTCTTTCTCTCCCTCTCCGCAGTTCAAAGACCCTCTCATCCTGTTGCTGTTGGCCTCGGCCGTCATCAGCGTTGTCATGCACCAGTTAGATGACGCCATCAGCATCACGGTGGTACGTTGACACCTCGGCTAAAATAACAGCACACGTTCTTTTGTCCTTTTTCCTCCTCCTTTCCTGAGAAAACACCTCTGAGACCTGCAGTTCTTGTGAAGTTATTAATAGAATTTGTTTTTATGGCACTGCATACAGTACAGGCCAAAAGTTTGGACACACCTTCTCATTCAAATGTATCCTCTGTATCCTCCCTTCCTTTCCTTCTCTCCTCTATATCCTCCCTTCCTTTCCTTCTCTCCTCTGTATCCTCCCTTCCTTTCCTTCTCTCCTCTGTATCCTCCCTTCCTTTCCTTCTCTCCTCTATATCCTCCCTTCCTTTCCTTCTCTCCTCTGTATCCTCCCTTCCTTTCCTTCTCTCCTCTATATCCTCCCTTCCTTTCCTTCTCTCCTCTGTATCCTCCCTTCCTTTCCTTCTCTCCTCTGTATCCTCCCTTCCTCCTTTCCTTCTCTCCTCTATATCCTCCCTTCCTTTCCTTCTCTCCTCTGTATCCTCCCTTCCTTTCCTTCTTCCCCTCTATATCCTCCCTTCCTTTCCTTCTCCCCTCTGTATCCTCCCTTCCTTTCCTTCCTCCCTCTGCATCCTCCCTTCCTTTCCTTCTCTCCTCTGTATCCTCCCTTCTTTCCTTCTCTCCTCTGTATCCTCCCTTCTTTTCCTTATCTCCTCCCTTCCTTTCCTTCTCTCCTCTGTATCCTCCCTTCCTTCTCTCCCCTGTATCCTCCCTTCTTTTCCTTCTCTCCTCTGTATCCTCCCTTCCTTTCCTTCTCTCCTCTGTATCCTCCCTTCCTTTCCTCTCTCCTCTGCATCCTCCCTTCCTTTCCTTCTCTCCTCTGTATCCTCCCTTCTTTTCCTTCTCTCCTCTGTATCCTCCCTTCTTTTCCTTATCTCCTCCCTTCCTTTCCTTCTCTCCTCTGTATCCTCCCTTCCTTCTCTCCCCTGTATCCTCCCTTCTTTTCCTTCTCTCCTCTGTATCCTCCCTTCCTTTCCTTCTCTCCTCTGTATCCTCCCTTCCTTTCCTCTCTCCTCTGCATCCTCCCTTCCTTTCCTTCTCTCCTCTGTATCCTCCCTTCTTTTCCTTCTCTCCTCTGTATCCTCCCTTCTTTTCCTTATCTCCTCCCTTCCTTTCCTTCTCTCCTCTGTATCCTCCCTTCTTTTCCTTCTCTCCTCTGTATCCTCCCTTCTTTTCCTTCTCTCCTCTGTATCCTCCCTTCTTTTCCTTCTCTCCTCTGTATCCTCCCTTCTTTTCCTTCTCTCCTGTATCCTCCCTTCCTTTCCTTCTCTCCTCTGTATCCTCCCTTCTTTTCCTTCTCTCCTGTATCCTCCCTTCCTTTCCTTCTCTCCTCTGTATCCTCCCTTCTTTTCCTTCTCTCCTGTATCCTCCCTTCTTTTCCTTCTCTCCTCTGTATCCTCCCTTCCTTTCCTTCTCTCCCTCTGTATCCTCCCTTCCTTTCCTTCTCTCCTCTATATCCTCCCTTCCTTTCCTTCTCCCCTCTGTATCCTCCCTTCCTTTCCTCTCTCCTCTGCATCCTCCCTTCCTTTCCTTCTCTCCTCTGTATCCTCCCTTCTTTTCCTTCTCTCCTCTGTATCCTCCCTTCTTTTCCTTATCTCCTCCCTTCCTTTCCTTCTCTCCTCTGTATCCTCCCTTCCTTCTCTCCCCTGTATCCTCCCTTCTTTTCCTTCTCTCCTCTGTATCCTCCCTTCCTTTCCTTCTCTCCTCTGTATCCTCCCTTCCTTCTCTCCCCTGTATCCTCCCTTCCTTTCCTTCTCTCCTCTGTATCCTCCCTTCTTTTCCTTCTCTCCTGTATCCTCCCTTCCTTTCCTTCTCTCCTCTGTATCCTCCCTTCTAGAGATGTTCTGATACCGATACCAGTACCAGTATGGGCCCGATATCGTTAAAACGCTGGTATCGGTATCGGGAAGTACTGGAGTTTATGCACCGATCCGATACCACGTAATAAAGCCCTAAAGAAAATCTACGTTAAAGTAGTTTATTTATGTTCTTTTTCCGTTATAACTGACTGTCAAACTGGAGAATGGAAGAAAGTTCTGGGGCATTCATTGTTTGTGTTTGTTCATGTTTCACAAAGAGTTTAACCTGAGCCAGACCGACAATAAAGATAGAAATCATATCACATCTATACAGAGATAGTAGTATACAGCTGTTATACATCATATCACATCTATACAGAGATAGTAGTATACAGCTGTTATACATCATATCACATCCATACATAGATAGTAGTATACAGCTGTTATACATCATATCACATCTATACAGAGATAGATAGTAGTATACAGCTGTTATACATCATATCACATCTATACAGAGATAGTAGTATACAGCTGTTATACATCATATCACATCCATACAGAGATAGTAGTATACAGCTGTTATACATCATATCACATCTATACAGAGATAGTAGTATACAGCTGTTATACATCATATCACATCCATACAGAGATAGTAGTATACAGCTGTTATACATCATATCACATCTATACAGAGATAGTAGTATACAGCTGTTAAAACATAATGAAACATATGACACTCTGAATGAATGTGAATGTGTATCATATATGAGCTGTTATCGTGTTATGTATTACATTTGCATTGTTACGTTATGTTATGTAATTAAATGTATAAAACATGAACATGATGAATACTTTGCTCTGGTAAATAAATGTGTGTATTGTGTCCGAGTTGATATGGTGTTCCTGCGACCAAACAATGCTGCTCTGGAACACGACGAGCCTCGAGACACAAGATAAAAATAGTCTGTTGGCTCTCTCCTGGAGCTGCGTTCAGGCTGCTGCTGGATGTGTGAAGGGCTTCCTGAGACGCTGATAACTCATCAGCGTTTTTATCCGTGTAACGCTTATCAGGTCAATTTTCTAAGCACAAATTTGGAAAAACAGAAAAATGGGTTAAAATGTCCAATTTTGCATTTTTTTTCCGCCTTGAAAAATTAAAAAAAAATTGCATTTTTAACCTGTTTTTCCAATTTTCAGTTTTTTTTTTTTATTCAGAGGATCAGAAATTGAGAAAATTACAAAATTGCGTCTGAGCTCCATTTACAGTACAGACCAAAAGTTTGGACATTTTCTCATTCAATGCGTTTCCTTTTTATTTTCATGACTATTTACATTGTAGATTCTCACTGAAGGCATCAAAACTATGAATGAACACATATGGAATTATGTACTTAACAAAAAAGTGTGAAATAACGGAAAACATGTCTTATATTTTAGATTCTTCAAAGTAGCCACCCTTTGCTTTTTCTTATTAATAAGGGAAATAATTCCACTAATTAACCCTGACAAAGCACACCTGTGAAGGTAAAACCATTTCAGGTGACTACCTCATGAAGCTCATTGAGAGAACACCAAGGGTTTGCAGAGTTATCAAAAAAAGCAAAGGGTGGCTACTTTGAAGAATCTAAAATATAAGACATGTTTTCAGTTATTTCACACTTTTTTGTTAAGTACATAATTCCATATGTGTTCATTCATAGTTTTGATGCCTTCAGTGAGAATCTACAATGTAAATAGTCATGAAAATAAAAAGGAAACGCATTGAATGAGAAGGTGTGTCCAAACTTTTGGCCTGTACTGTATGTGGAGAAGATGTGCGTACATTCGCTGCCTGCAATTTAGATTACACTAGGTAGTATTCTCCAGAACCGGTGGACCCCAAATTAACTTCCAGGAGGACCCCAACGCTCCACTGTGTAGCCTAATACTGACCTGTGTACTACTACTTCAGAGGAAAACATTGTACTACATTTACCTGACAGAGAACGTTGCAG
>NC_041336.1:4794732-4819732 GCF_004354835.1 Perca flavescens | reverse complement strand
CAGAGTTATCAAAAAAAGCAAAGGGTGGCTACTTTGAAGAATCTAAAATATAAGACATGTTTTCAGTTATTTCACACTTTTTTGTTAAGTACATAATTCCATATGTGTTCATTCATAGTTTTGATGCCTTCAGTGAGAATCTACAATGTAAATAGTCATGAAAATAAAAAGGAAACTCATTGAATGAGAACTTTTGGCCTGTACTGTATATATATGCAGATATAATATTTTATATATATATATATGATATATGATATATATATATATACATGCAAATAAAAACCTTTTCATCTTGTGTCTGTCAGTGTGAGGGAGGGGAACGTGGAGCACATGCTGGCCAGAGAGCTGGTTCCTGGAGACACCGTCTGTCTCTCGGTCGGAGAGAGAGTCCCAGCAGACCTCCGGCTCGTCGAGGTACACACACACACACACACACACACACACACACACACACACACACACACACACACACACACACACACACACACACTCTCAACTGGAAGCTGCCCAAAAAGGGAAGTGATATGTGACTGGAACATGTTTGTCGTGTTCCTGGAAAGGACCTGTGTGTGTGTGTGTGTGTGTGCGTTTGTGTGTGTGTGTGTGTGTGTGTCTGACTGTGTAATTTAGTAGCATGTAAAGGGACAACACACTTCCAGTTTAATCATTCCAATCAACTACTCGTGTTAAAAACATGACATTTCTGCAGGCAAACAGTAAAGTTTACTTGGGTTTAATGGAGCCATGATTCTGTTAATCTCTTAAACGTTATCTCTATTTTGCCTTTTAATTTGTACCGAATTACAAAGTTCTTTCTAAAAGAACTTCCTAGAAACTCACAGTTGATCACAAGCATGCTCTGAACTGTATGTATTACAACCACCACGCTAAAACTTAACAGCAAAATGAATTTCTTTGAGCCGACAAGTCTTCAGTAAAGTCATTTATCTCTCTGTTCCTCCTGGGTCATTTCTCTGTCTGGGACACTATCTCTTCTCTCCTTCATGTCAGTAAAAGAAGTGAGACGAGAGCATTTTGAATGTGTGTGTGTCTGTGTGTGTGTGTGTGTGTGTGTGTGTGTGTGTGTGTGTGTGTGTGTGTGTGTGTGTGTGTGTGTGTGTGTGTGTGTGTGTGTACCTCGACAAGGTGGGGCATTCTTAACTTGGGAACTTGAGATGTGCTACCTTTTCTTCACCTTTTGGAACAAAGCGATTGGATTTTGAGTTTAGCACTCCACCAAGAATCTCCGTTGGTAAAGCACAACCTCGAGATGTAATCTCTTCCTGCTTTATGGCGCTTTGTGTAAAAAAAAGTGCAGACTTGACCTTTGGCACCTGTTACTTATTTCCTTATTCATGTCTAGGAGTGGAGGACGGAACAATTAAATAACCGTGGGGGGAGGGGGAGGAACTAGGACATCTCAAGATAACCCAGTTTTCTTTTTGTTAAATTTAACAATAAGACATCTTTCTCTGGTCCTCTCTGGCTCTCCAGCGCTATCTCTGCTCCCATTGGACAGTCTGAGGAGACGAGGCTCACTGAATCAGTGAACTCCTTTACAAACACACACACAGTAACACACACAGTCACACACACACACACACACACACACACACACATACACACATACATACACACACAGTCACACACACACACACACACACACACACACACACACACACAGTCGCACACACAGACACAGTCTCACACATACACACACACACAGAGAGACAAACATGTACATACATACACACAGTGTCTCACACACAAACACATATACACACATACACACAGTCTCACACACACACACAGTAACACACACACAGTCTCACAAACACACACACACTCACTCACTCACACACACACAGTCACACACACACACACACAGTGTCTCACACAGTCACACACACACACACACACACACACACACACACACACACACACAGTCTCACACACACATATACACACACCCACCAGTGTTTATTCATCAAACCCATTTCTTATTGACTTGCTTTCATGTCATGTCGTCTCTTTTGAGAATGAAAAGACATCACATCAAAGCAAGTCAATAAAAAGTGATTTTCACCGTTTCTTTTGATCGGTTTATCCTTTTGATCTTTTTATTCAGTTTTATTGCTTCTCTTGATATGTTTAATTTATCTTCTCATTGATATGTTTTGAGTCTTTTTCTCTCCTTGTTAATATTCCCCCAGTATTGTCTTGCTAATGTTCGGCCTCACTGTTCAGCTGTCTGTTATCTTAGTGACCTGTCTGTCATAGCACCATGGAAACTCTGTTTTTAAAGATGCTATATAAATAAAGTTATTATTATTATTATTGTTGTTATTATTATTAATGCTGCTCCCTCGTCCGGGTTAAGTTGCAGACCATGCAGGCCATGATACCGGTTGGCTTCTTTTTTCGACAAGAAAACCCTACGGTTAGGTAGTTTTAAAAGAAAAAGCTGGCAGCGTTTTGGTCCCAAACAGCCGCCGAGGGAGTCTTTTGTTGCTATTTTTGACCCCTCTGTGTCCGTCCTCCGTCTCCCAGGCGACAGACTTGTCCGTGGACGAGTCCAGTCTGACGGGCGAGACCTCCCCCTGCTCAAAGACCACCTACCACCAAGAACCCTCCACCAACGGAGACATGGCGTCCCGCAGCAACATCGCCTTCATGGGGACACTGGTGCGCTGCGGCAGAGCCAAGGTACCTGCAAGGATGATCACGTGACGTTTTTTCATCTATTATAGCAAGGTCTTAAAGGGATACTCCACCGTTTGTTGAAATAGTTCTTATCACAGAATACCCTGGCTGTAGAGAGGTGGGCCAACACATTTATTGGCTCAGTGCAAGTAATTAGGTTTTTTTTTTTTTTTTTTGTTGGCTCACTTTTACTCACAACATGCTAACCGGCAACATAGGATTCCATTCACTACGCTAAGCTAACTAGCGGCGGGCGCTGCAGTGTTGCACGGACTAAAACAATGCATGCACAAAAATCGTTGGCCCACCTATCTAGAGCTAGAGGAGACCCCACCTATCTACAGCTAGGGGAGACCCCACCTATCTACAGCTAGAGGAGACCCCACCTATCTACAGCTAGAGGAGACCCCACCTATCTACAGCTAGGGGAGACCCCACCTATCTACAGTTAGAGGAGACCCCACCTATCTACAGCTAGAGGAGACCCCACCTATCTACAGCTAGGGGAGACCCCACCTATCTACAGCTAGAGGAGACCCCACCTATCTACAGCTAGGGGAGACCCCACCTATCTACAGCTAGAGGAGACCCCACCTATCTACAGCTAGGGGAGACCCCACCTATCTACAGCTAGGGGGAGCCCCACCTATCTACAGCTAGAGGAGACCCCACCTATCTACAGCTAGAGGAGACCCCACCTATCTACAGCTAGGGGAGACCCCACCTATCTACAGCTAGAGGAGACCCCACCTATCTACAGCTAGGGGAGACCCCACCTATCTACAGCTAGGGGAGACCCCACCTATCTACAGCTAGGGGAGACCCCACCTATCTACAGCTAGGAGAGACCCCATCTATCTACAGCTAGGGGAGACCCCACCTATCTACAGCTAGGAGAGACCCCACCTATCTACAGCTAGGGGAGACCCCACTTATCTACAGCTAGAGGAGACCCCACTTATCTACAGCTAGGGGAGACCCCACCTATCTACAGCTAGGAGAGACCCCACCTATCTACAACTAGAGGAGACCCCACCTATCTACAGCTAGAGGAGACCCCACTTATCTACAGCTAGGGGAGACCCCACCTATCTACAGCTAGAGGAGACCCCACCTATCTACAGCTAGGGGAGACCCCACTTATCTACAGCTAGGGGAGACCCCGCCTATCTACAGCTAGGGGAGACCCCGCCTATCTACAGCTAGGGGAGACCCCGCCTATCTACAGCTAGAGGAGACCCCACCTATCTACAGCTAGAGTAGACCACACCTATCTACAGCTAGAGGAGACCCCACCTATCTACAGCTAGAGGAGACCCCACCTATCTACAGCTAGGGGAGACCCCACCTATCTACAGCTAGGGGAGACCCCACCTATCTACAGCTAGGAGAGACCCCACCTATCTACAACTAGAGGAGACCCCACCTATCTACAGCTAGAGGAGACCCCACTTATCTACAGCTAGGGGAGACCCCACCTATCTACAGCTAGAGGAGACCCCACCTATCTACAGCTAGGGGAGACCCCACCTATCTACAGCTAGAGGAGACCCCACCTATCTACAGCTAGGGGAGACCCCACCTATCTACAGCTAGAGGAGACCCCACCTATCTACAGCTAGGGGAGACCCCACCTATCTACAGCTAGGGGAGACCGTGATAAGCCCTATTTCAACAAACTGTGGCGTATCCCTTTAAAGGTGCAGTAAGTAAGATTTATAAAACTACCTTTATGTCATATCTGCTGAAACTGACCCTATGTTCCAGTAGAACTACATGAAGAAGGTTATTTAAAATAAAAATCCAGCTCCACCTACAGCCTGTAGTGAGATTTGCAAAAATCCACAGCTCCCTGTTCAGATGCACCAATCAGGGCCAGGGGGTGTGTCTAACTGCGTGTCAATCACTGCTCATGCACACGCATTCATTCTCCCTTGTGGGGGGAGGGGCTTAGGAGACCGTTTTGGGCTTCAGCAGAGAGGGAGGAGGGACTGAGAAGTTGTCGATGTTCAAATTTTTTGGCTAAATCCTGGATCTTACCAATCCTACCTGCGGCACCTTTAACACTGGTCAAGGTCTTCTTAACACAGTCAGATAGTTACATTATGTTAGTTTGGACAGAAACGCAAGGATTCAGCTTTGTTTCTTTATTTTATATTGTTTATAAATCCAGTATCCAGGGAGGAAATGTTCCTTGTTTGGTTTTATTCCGTTATAAACAACAGACATACTGCAACATTTAGTCCAACATGAGACCTGGAGCTATAAAAATACATAAATATATAAAATGAGGCTGCAACTATAGTAATTATTTTCATTGTTGATTATTTTCTGGATGAATGGATGAGTTGTTTGGTCTCTAAAATATCAGAAAGTTTTGAAAAATGCAGATCAGTGTTTCCCAAAAAGCCCAAGATGATGTCCTCAAATGTCTTGTTTTTGTCCCCAACTCAAAGATATTCAGTTTACTGTACCAGAGGAGAGAAGACACTAGAACAATATTCACATTTAACACGCTGACATCAGAGAAGTTTGACAGTTTTTTCATGAAAATGACTCAAACCGATGAGTGGATTATCAAAATAGTTGGCGGTTAATTTAATATTTGCCTCCTAGTTAATCTTTGCAGCTCTAATATGAAGATAACGAGTAACGGGACAAATTGGGATCCAACGTGCTAGTCTATATGAACGACGTTCCACTTCCGCGATTGGTCCTGTGCCTCCGTCCGTCCCCACGAAAAAACGCGGATGGTTCCGTACAACGCTCTTCACAAGTAAAATAACTGATCAGCTCACTACTTTTGTTGAATTTGGGCGTTTATAGTCAATATTATAGCATTTGAAAAAGAAATTGATAAAATAACGTAACGAAAAATCCACAAAAACATTACAAAAAGTGACAAAAAAACTCAGAAAAAGGTGACTAAAACGTCAAAACATGGGGAAAAGCGACAAAAGTGTCAAAAAAGATGACCAAAACATTGACGAAAGTTCAAATCTTTACACAGGAAAGCAAAGTAGCACGGTCGACAGGAAGACAACACGAGGGTTAAAAAGTTGACTACTAATCGGTTCGTCTTGCGCCTCTGATACAAAACGAGATAAGAGAAAAGGAGGCGATGTGCACGTACCTACTGTATGTGAGCTGTGTGTATGTTGTTCCTCAGGGCATCGTCATCGGGACCGGAGAGAACTCCGAGTTTGGGGAGGTGTTCAAGATGATGCAGGCAGAAGAGGTACGTCACGTTATCCTGATTTTTTTTTTTTTTTCTGAATGTTTGATGTTCTTGTCCAGCCACAGTTCAGCTGTCGCAGCAACATACAGTATGGGTTGTTGTCATTGTCTTTCCGGCTGACTTGCAGAAGACAGTGCTGCTGAGCTTCACAAAATCCCAACACTCACTCGCTGTGTTTATATGCACTTAAGAACTGTCTCAGGCTGCAGGATACTTCCTGCAGTAATCTGGTTCCTTAAAACCTCATGTAAGCCAAAAATAACCCATCTGACGCAATCTGGGAAACCCCGGAGAGAAACCTGATTTGGGGGTTGGAGGGGGAGGAGGAAGTAAAGTAAAGAGGACGGAACAGAATAATGTGCAATAAATTATTAATTAATAATCTTCTCACATACATGACGAGTGAAAAAGGTAACTATACTGGCATGGTGTTACTGGATTTACAAAAAGCATTTGACCAAGTAGATCCTAGAAGTTAAACTAAAGTCCGCCACTCAACGTTTGACTGCTTCAGACCATGGATGTAGAACAAAAAACTGGATACAGCTTTGGAGGCAGAGCCCCGTATATTCCTAAGAGAGTTGCTCGGTGGCGCGTGAGGCCAAATTTGAAAATCTACTAGCCACGTTGGCTAGTGATGAAAGAAGTTAATTTAAAGCCTCTGGTTGTGACGCTCAATAAAATGTCTCCACTGATTTACGGACGTCTCTTTCTCTGTGTAGAGCAGGATTTATGGTTCTGCGGAGGCTCCACGCAGAGCTTGCGCCGTGTATGTGTTACGTGTGTGTGTGTGTGTGTGTGTGTGTGTGTGTGTGTGTGTGTGTGTGTGTGTGTGTGTGTGTGTGTGTGTGTCGTGGAAGTTTCCTTTGCAGCAGGGGGGTAGAGTTTCAGAATTGAGTAAATTGAAACAAATGAGACAGAATGAGACTAGAACCAAGTTGGGTTTTTGTATTTTATTAAAAAAGATATATCTGCAAAAATAGGAGCAACATGATTTCACAAAAGGCCTCAGCCCAGTGTGGAGTCAGTTCCTCCAATGAGTGAACAAGAACACCAGGCTTATATGCATCTTCAGAGTGACAGCACACACGCACTTGGATTATTATGACGCTACAATTCTTACAGGCAATCTGATACACATGAAGACAATCCGAGAAATACAAGAGACATCTTGGATTCATCTCACCTCCTCCTCCCTGTACGACTTTCACCCCCCCAGTTACATCTTAACTGGCATGGGAAAACTAGAGACAGTTTTAGGGTGACCTTTTACCTTTATCTGTTCAGACAAACAGCTCACATAATGTTCCAGACTGGACACCTCAGCAGTTTAAGCAGAAACTGAGATAAACTGTCTTTCAATAATTTGAGAGAATTAAAGTAGAAATAAAACATAAAAATATAAGGCATTATGCTTAAATGTAATTTGTGTGTGTGTGTGTGTGTGTGTGTGTGTGTGTGTGTGTGTGTGTGTGTGTGTGTGTGTGTGTGTGTGTGTGTGTGAAGAGTGACGTTAACTTCAGTGCGAGAGAGAGTGACAACACGAGACCAAATATGTTCGTTAACTTTTTTCCAGTGGGGCGATGGCGAGACTACCGACTCCACTTACGTGTTTTGCATAAAATAAAAACTAAGTTACATTTTTACGTCAGAATACACGAGACCAAATATGTTCCACCGTCAACCGGACGACCTTTTTCCATGACTAAGACGGACGATGACGAGACTGCGCTAGTTAACACTACACTCTGGCAGCGATGTCCAAAAACGCTGACTACGACTAAATTAACGTGCATTATTGTTGACGAAAAAAGACGAGAATAAAATGTTTTGCATAAAATAAAAGCTAAAATAAAATCTCATCATTTTTGTCTACAATCATCTCTACTTTTCCATCAAGAATATTCAGCTGTTACCGAGACCCGGTGCTACGGCACCGTCAGGTGCCTTAACCACCGGTATCTACCGGACCGAATAGCCTGCGCTTCTCTCTTATGCTCCTAAACAGACGTTAGAGTCAACCGAAACATCGCTGCATGGGACGCTAATTAACACTACACTTGACAGCAGGTAATGTTAGCCTACCGTTAGCTAGTTAACACTACACTTGACAGCGGGTAACGTTAGCCTACCGTTAGCTAGTTAACACTACACTTGGCAGCAGGTAACATTAGCATACCGTTGCTAGTTAACACTACACTTGGCAGCAGGTAACGTTAGCCTACCGTTAGCTAGTTAACACTACACTTGGCAGCAGGTAACGTTAGCATACCGTTGCTAGTTAACACTACACTTGACAGCAGGTAACGTTAGCCTACCGTTAGCTAGTTAACACTACACTTGGCAGCAGGTAACGTTAGCCTACCGTTAGCTAGTTAACACTACACTGACAGCAGGTAACGTTAGCCTACCGTTAGCTAGTTAACACTACACTTGACAGCAGGTAACGTTAGCCTAACGTTAGCCTACGTTAGCTAGTTAACACTACAGCAGGTAACGTTTGACAGCAGGTAACGTTAGCCTACTGTTGCTGGTTAACACTACACTTGACAGCAGGTAACGTTAGCCTGCCGTTTAACCAGTTAACACTACAACCCTGACAGCAGGTAACGTTAGCCTACCGTTAGCTAGTTAACACTACACTTGACAGCAGGTAACGTTAGCCTACCGTTAGCTAGTTAACACAACACTTGACAGCAGGTAACGTTAGCATACCGTTACCTAGTTAACACTACACTTGACAGCAGGTAACGTTAGCATACCGTTAGCTAGTTAACACTACACTTGGCAGCAGGTAACGTTAGCATACCGTTAGCTAGCAGTTGGTGTTAACACGGTTACAATGCTGACAGCTAAACGGTGTAAAGGTTTGTCTCTATTTCCAACACGAGACGTACGACAGTCTGCAGCTGCCGTTGTCTGAAAAACAACACAGATGTTGCGTTCACTTGAAATACGCCTCGCCAGTTTCGTGATGCATTTATTTTAGTGTAAAATATCCCTTTGCCGTGCAGTGGTTGTTATTGTCGTTTACTGGTGAAATAAGGAAGAGGCTCAATATTTATATAACTTTATAGAATTTATTTATTTTTATAACTATTTGACTGAAATGGTTATCAGAAATAATTTATTTAAAAAAAAGACTTAAATGTTTTGACTAAAACTTGACTAAAATGACGAGACTTTTAGTCAACTAAAACTTGACTAACAACATTTTTTGACATAAGACTAAGACAAAATTAAAAATGGGTGACAAAATTAACACTAGTGCACGTCAGGCTACGGCGTAGGGTTGTGTTACGCAGAAGTAGAAATCAAGCCTTACTCTACGGGGGAAAGTCTTTTTGGGTCAGAGGGCATTACGTGACGAACACAGCAGTTGTAAATCGTCTGTTTGGCTGCTGTGTTCTTCTGCCTGGAGCACTTTCCTGCGGGGGCCTGGTTCAGAGGTTCAGACACAGTTGTGCTGTAAGGAAACGCTGTGCTACCACTGCAGAGTCTTTCCCTCAGGGACGCACACATTCAAGCCAAAGAAAAGTCAGGACGCAGGATATTGAATCTATTACCGTTAAAACAAGTGAGCCATTGTTCCAGAATAATGTTGTTATAGCGGAAATACATGTGACCAGCCGCATGTTTATGTAGTTTTACAGTTAACAGGTTACTACAGTGCACAAATTTCTATTTTATATTCATGATTATTGACTAGTTTAAGTTTCTTTTCTCTTACTGTGTTTATTTCTGACACCAGAAGGCAAATTGCTTGGATGTGAAAAATTGGCAAAAAAACTTTTTATATTTAATTGTTTGCTTTGTTTAAATCTATTCTGTTATGTGTTTCGTTGTTCTCTATTTCTATGTGCATGTACGTCTGTGAACATGCTTTATAAGCAATCCATGACCGGGGTGAAGCTAGTTTAATGTTTGACATTTGTCGGTTTTTGCGGATGTTACCTTTTAGGATTGGGTATCGTTTGGATTTTTTTTAAAAACTTTAAAGATTATTTTTAGGGGCTTTTCCCTTTTTTTTATTTGAAAGTGGATAGACATGAAAGAGAAAGAGAAAAAAAAAAAACAAGAGAGATGGGGGATTCCTAAACCAATTCTTGAAAACTGAAAAATGACATCAAAGAAAGGCTCTTTTGGAGTTTTTTTTTTTCATATGAAAATGATTTAAATGTAACAATATATTAACGTTTTAAAGTACTTAAATATATAATTAGTAAACCTAAGTCACCTAACACACAACTACAATAATTTAACAATAAATAACAGTCACACTATTAACAAGTAACAACAAAATAAATGTTGAGTTGTTGAATGGTTAATATGCTTTTATGTGCGTTTTGGTGAGCCCAGAGGGGAGAATATGGCATTTTAAAAGTAGCTCTACATTTATGGTAGCTAGCGGTAGACTACAAAGAAAGGGGGATATTTTTACGTCCGTTTCGGAGCGACAGAGGGAAAATATTTCAGTCGACACATTAAGTGGAACCAAAATGAGGAACCGAAATTTGCGTTCTAATCCGGTCCGATTCCTACCGGTTGCGTACCCAACCCTAGTTACCTTCAATAGCTCTGTGTCAATACTTTGATTTCCCCCAGTTTAAGGATATGTTGGAGAGCTAATTTAGACTGACGTTTCACAGTTTTAGTTAACTCAAAATCTCCAAAAATGACGACGCAGTTTAGAGCGCAAAAAACTGAATGTCTGTCAAACACGCCCATCAGTATAGAGGTATAGGGACCAACGTAAAATTGCAACACCACTCATTTTAATCTTTAATAACTTTTTTTTGTTTTAAAAAATAGAAATCTCAAACCACTTCACACATAGAAAGTTTTTGTGAAAAAAAAACCTTTGGAAATCAATATCCCTTATCTGTTCTCTAAAGAAATGCTTGTTAAAAAGGGTTATTATTTCAACACATTTCTCATTTATGAATATATTGACCTCAAACCCCCTGTAAATAAGTGTCAGGCATCCTCTCACAACTTTCACAGATGTTACTTTGCGAAAAAGTCTTTAGCAAAACCTTTATTATATTCAGTCACCTATTGTGTAAAAAATGCACATTTAGAAGTTATAACTTTTCTTCAATTTACTGAGAACAAATCACTGATATTGATAAGGTATTTTCAAAGTATTTTTTTCACAAACTAACAGCTGTGAAAGTTGTGAGAAGATGTCTGAGACATATATGTGGTTTGATGTCAATATATTCATTAATGAGAAACCTGTTGAAACTACCATCTTGATTGGTAACTATACATCTTTATCTTTATTTATTTTTAATAATTCATAAGTGTGAAATGTTTAATGTCTCTCCCTCTCTATAATGGAAGTCGTTTGAGATTTCTATGTTGAACAGCAAAGAAGATATTAAAGATTGAAATAGTTGGCTTTGCAATTTTACGACGGCCCCTAAGTACGTCTATTGTGACAGACATTCTGCGCTCTTAACTGCATAATCATTTATGTTGATTTTGAGTTAACGAAAACTGTGAAATGTCTGTCTAAATTAGCTCACCAACATACCCCGAAACTGAGTGAAATCAAGGCTTTGACAAGGACCTATTGAAGGTAACATCGTTCAACATTCACAACGTGAAAAACGACAAATGTCAAACATTAAACTTACTTCTCCCTGGTCGATCCATGAAAGTGTAACCCTCACCTAATATAATTTATATATATATATATATATATATATATATATATAGAAGAAGAAAGTGATCACAAAAATGTCGAAAAAAGCAAAAAATGTTGTAAAAAGTGCCCTCAACATCAAAAAAGCGACCAAAAAGTGATTAAAACAGGGAAAAAAAGTGACTAAAATATTTCAAGTAAACATATCTTTTTTTGTTTGTGTATTTCAGGCTCCTAAAACGCCGCTACAGAAGAGCATGGACCTGCTGGGAAAGCAGCTCTCGCTCTATTCCTTCGGCATCATAGGTTTGTTGCTTTTCAATCATCCAACCTGTGTTACCTTACTACAACTTGTGCCTTCATCTTGAGCGTCTCCCTGTCATGCTGCTTCATGTTTTCTCTGCTGTTTATTCAGCTGTCATCATGCTGGTGGGCTGGCTGCAGGGGAAGAGGATCCTGGACATGTTCACCATCGGTGTCAGGTAGCTGAATCTCACTCTGACTGACTGATGTTTGATGAATCAAGCCTCTCTGTAGAGACCGTATGCTTGTCGGTAAATGATTTGAACACCCGGCAGCAGCTGTCTGTCTGCAGTTAACTTCTGTTATTCGATTATAACTAACTGACTTTTGTCATGGCAGACATTTGGGGTATGTCCCAGGTGAGAGAGGAAATGAGGAAATGTTTTTTTAGAGGGATGAGACGTCCTTTTCTCTGAATTCCCGTGAATTCGTCAGCTGTATGGGCGGAGTTGGAAACGGCTTTCAGCTGCACGGCTTCCAGTCAGGCTGCTCTCTGCATCGTCATAGCTCCTCAGAGATCCCTCCTCCATCCTCAGTCATAGCTCCTCAGAGATCCATCCTCCATCCTCAGTCATAGCTCCTCAGAGATCCCTCCTCCATCCTCAGTCATAGCTCCTCAGTGATCCATCCTCGCTCATAGCGCCTCAGAGATCCCTCCTCCATCCTCACTGTTACGCCCCGTAGCTAGGGGTATCAAAGCATAACATAAAACCAGATGGAATGTGGTAATATAAAGGATATTTAGTTGAAGAATCAGCCAAATAATGACAAAAGTGCTCAACAAAGGATAAGTGGGCCGATGGGTGCTGCGGAAATCAAAAACAGAATATAACAAAAGGAGATCTAAAAAAGGAAGACTATTTCTACATCTAAAAGGAAACAAAAGATAAAACAAAACACTTACTTAACTGAAATACTTGGTTAAAACACAAAACACAGGTCTCACAGCACCCCTAAACCTAGTGTGACTAAAACAATGCAATGGGACTAAATGCAGGAAGGAGTATCCGTTATTAGATCCAGGAGAATCAGTTATTAGATCTTACGCCTGGGCCCACGTCCTCATACAAAAGTCTGGTCTGGCAGCTTCCCTCAGCCGCAACGAACAGGCTCTTTAAGCTGGAGGCAGACACCTGACTCCTCTTGATTGGCCGGCCAGTGGGGAGCATGCCGCACCAATCAGCAGCCTCATCCTCCAGAAACTGGGCGGGTCCTTCCTGGCCAATCCAATCCCCAACGTTCGGGATGGCACAGCCTGCTTTGCATACTCCACTACAACAGACACAGGAGGGCGTTGACGGCGGCTGTAACACTCGTTCATAGCTCCTCAGAGATCCCTCCTCCATCCTCGGTCATAGCTCCTCAGAGATCCCTCCTCCATCCTCGTTCATAGCTCCTCAGAGATCCCTCCTCCATCCTCGGTCATAGCTCCTCAGAGATCCCTCCACCATCCTCGTTCAAAGCTCCTCAGAGAGTCCTCCTACATCCTCGGTCATAGCTCCTCAGAGATCCCTCCTCCATCCTCGTTCATAGCTCCTCAGAGAGTCCTCCTCCATCCTCGTTCATAGCTCCTCAGAGATCCATCCTCGTTCATAGCTCCTCAGAGATCCATCCTCGGTCATAGCTCCTCAGAGATCCATCCTCCATCCTCGTTCATAGCTCCTCAGAGAGTCCTTCTCCATCCTCGGTCATAGCTCCTCAGAGATCCATCCTCGTTCATAGCTCCTCAGAGATCCATCCTCGGTCATAGCTCCTCAGAGATCCATCCTTCATCCTCGTTCATAGCTCCTCAGAGAGTCCTCCTCCATCCTCGGTCATAGCTCCTCAGAGATCCATCCTCCATCCTCGTTCATAGCTCCTCAGAGAGTCCTCCTCCATCCTCGGTCTTAGCTCCTCAGAGATCCATCCTCGTTCATAGCTCCTCAGAGATCCATCCTCGGTCATAGCTCCTCAGAGATCCATCCTCCATCCTCGTTCATAGCTCCTCAGAGAGCCATCCTTGGTCATAGCTCCTCAGAGATCCATCCTCGGTCATAGCTCCTCAGAGATCCATCCTCGGTCATAGCTCCTCAGAGATCCCTCCTCCATCCTCGTTCATAGCTCCTCAGAGAGTCCTCCTCCATCCTCGGTCATAGCTCCTCAGAGATCCATCCTCGGTCTTAGCTCCTCAGAGATCCATCCTCGGTCATACCTCCTTAGAGATCCCTCCTCCATCCTCGGTCTTAGCTCCTCAGAGAGTCCTCCTCCATCCTCGGTCATAGCTCCTCAGAGATCCATCCTCGGCCATAGCTCCTCAGAGATCCATCCTCGGTCATACCTCCTCAGAGATCCATCCTCCATCCTCGGTCTTAGCTCCTCAGAGATCCCTCCTCCATCCTCGGTCATAGCTCCTCAGAGATCCATCCTCGGACATAGCTCCTCAGAGATCCATCCTCGGTCATACCTCCTCAGAGATCCATCCTCCGTCCTCGTTCTTAGCTCCTCAGAGATCCCTCCTCCATCCTCGGTCATAGCTCCTCAGAGATCCATCCCCGGCCATAGCTCCTCAGAGATCCATCCTCGGTCTTAGCTCCTCAGAGATCAATCTTCCATCCTCGGTCATAGCTCCTCAGAGATCCATCCTCGGTCATAGCTCCTCAGAGATCCATCCTCGGTCATAGCTCCTCAGAGATCCATCCTCGGTCATAGCTCCTCAGAGATCCCTCCTCCATCCTCGGGGCAGGAAGGAGAGCTTTGAGACGGCCTTCAAGAAGGAGGGCCAGAGCGGCTTCCAGTTTGAGCAAGGAGATATCAAATAAGAGACTTGGGGAAGCAGCCTGTGACTTCTCAAATGCAGTTACGATAAAGTCTGCATTTCCTTTTAGGTGTGGCAGATGTAGGGATCCGTTTTATTAGCATCGCTGGAAAGACTAACGAAGACACGTACATGAAACAAAGCAAAGAAATGATGTCGGTGATGATGTCTGTTTACCAAATGTATATTTCCGCGATTAAAAACTGACGTCTGAGATATATGTCGGCATTAAATAGACTATTTTGACATGTTTGGGTGGGTCACCAGACGTAGCTAATCAATCTCTCGCACCGAACCAAACTTCCTGTAGCGAACAGTTTCGAGACGAATATTGTGTACCTGTTTAATGTTTGTATTAAATATTGATTACTGATGCGCCCTGCTCTCCTTCAGTCTGGCGGTCGCTGCCATCCCAGAGGGTTTACCCATCGTGGTGACGGTGACGCTGGCGCTCGGCGTGATGCGCATGGTGAAGAAAAGAGCCATCATCAAGAAGCTTCCCATAGTAGAAACTCTGGGTACGTTTCCTCCAACGCTCTGCATCCTGTCACATGTACGACACAACTGTTTTCACTTTATCTGTCACTGTATAACATTTTGAGCGTCAAACACTTAATTTCCTGCATTCCGGTGAATTTTTATGCAACAATTTGTGCCTTTTCTGCATCAATTTACAGTGCAAATGTCTATTATATACATTTATTAAATATTATTCTTCTGTATTGTTAAAAACGTGCTCCATATTCAAAACCTCACCAGTGTTTTGAGATGTTTTTTTAGGAATCCTGTACATCTCTACAACAAATACAATGAGACCTTGTTAAAGCCAGAAGCTGCAAAGTTTAAGTGATGTGGAGTCAGGATGTGTGAGTTACTTCGTGTGAACACTAACATTGTTTCCTCCTCCGTCAGGCTGCTGTAACGTGATCTGCTCCGACAAGACGGGGACTCTGACCAAGAACGAGATGACCGCCACTCAGCTGTTCACGTCAGACGGACTCCACGCTGAGGTCTCTCTCTCTCTCTCTCTCTCTCTCTCTCTCTCTCTCTCCCTCTCTATCTCTCTCCCTCTCCCCCCCTACTTTCCTGTCTACAACTGTCCTATCAGTTAAAGGAACACGCCAACTTATTGGGACTTTAGCTTATTGTCTGTAACCCCCAGAGTTAGACAAGTCCATACATACCCTTCTCATCTCCGTGCGTGCTGTAACTCTGTCTGACGGCTCCAGCGGTAGCTTAGCCTAGCACAGAACATGCAGATGAATGGTTCCAACTAGCCTACTGCTCCGAATAAGTGACAAAATAACGCTAACATGTTCCTATTTCCATGTTGTGATTTGTAGAGTCACAGGGTGTACAAAAAACAACGTAACATGAGACACACACATCTTCTAACCGTAAACAAACCGGGATCTATATTCTCAGACAGGCTTGCAGCAAAGCAAATTATTCCGCCCAAGTACTATATTCTTCCGCCTGAGAATATAGTTCTGGAGCCGTCAAACAGCCTTACAGCACGCACGGAGATGAGAAGGGTATGTATCGACTTGTCTAACTCTGGGGGTTACGGTGAATAAGCTAAAGTCCCAATAAGTCGGCCTGTTCCTTTTTAAAGGCAAAATGCCCCCACCCCCCCAAAAAAAAAAAAAAAGAAGAGGAATCAGAGTTCTACTTTTCACTGGTTGGACTTCCTTTTTGACTTTTCTCGTTTGTGTGTTTGTGATGTTGTGTTGCAGGTGACTGGCGTCGGCTACAACGGAGCGGGAGAAGTTTTACTGGACGGCGAGGTCATCCACGGCTTCTCCTGCCCCTCAATCAGCAAGATTGTGGAGGTGAGTCCACACGTCCACCACACATCTTTACACAAGTCTCTGGCTTTAAAAAAGGGCTTCCATGACCTTTTTAAAACATTTCTATTGTCAGAATCCCACCACATGAGAGTATTTAGTGTTTTATCACACTGTACAAATAAACCCCACACTTTATTTGTTAACAGATGGGCATTTGTGAAGCAGAGAAGAGTTATCAATTGACATGTCTGTCTGTCTGTCTGTCTGTCTGTCTGTCTGTCTGTCTGTCTGTGATATTAGGTTGGCTGTGTGTGTAACGACTCCATCATCAGGAACCACGCTCTGCTGGGACGACCGACCGAGGGAGCGCTCGTCGCCCTTGCCATGAAAGTAAACACACACACACACACACACACACACACACACACACACACACACACACACACTGCTGTACTGCAGATGCACACCAGGTATTGGTAGAATAGAATATATATATATAGAATATTTTTCTTTACCAGAAAAAAATCTGACCAAACTTACAAGCATTATGTCACATTTAAAGGGACAGTTCAGCCCAAAATCAGAAACACATATTTTTCCTCATACACAGGGCCGGCCTTTGGCAGAGGCAGTCAAGGTGCTCGGGGCACCAGCAGTCCAAATAAGTACAGAAAAGTAATAATAATAATAATAAAAATGCCAAAACTTTCGAAGTGAGTCATACACCTGCCTGGCTGTGAATATTATTTTGTTCATACAGTAAAACACACTGATCTTTTATTTTAATTTTATATATTTGAGCTCAGGGGACCAGCGAACGAGTAGAGAGAACTCCGCTCTCTGTGGAAATAAACAAGTGGTTCGGAAAGCTGAAAAAATAAGATGTCAACCTGCGCGTGCACTTTCAAGTGAATGTTTAGTTATGCCGTCAAGCTGGCGCTATTATGTGCCTGCACAGAAAACTAATCACTATTCAAATTCCTTTCATTCCTTCATCTATCAGGGTGTTAACCCTCATGTTGTCCTCGGGTCAAATCTGAGCCGTTTACAAAAACGTTTCTATATCAGGACTTTGACAAAAGAACGTTGAAAAAAGTGACAAATGTTGGAAAAAGCCAGAAAAAATGCAGGAAAAAACTCAACAAAAAAACATTTATTTTCTTTTAAACAATAAAAAAAGTGACCAAAAGAAATTGGATAAAGTTACAAAAAATACATCAAAAACATTGCCAAGGTGATACAAAAATGTATCAAAAAACTTAACTAAGAAAAACGCCAAACAATTTGAAAAGTGACAAAAAAAAACATCAAAAATATCGTCAAAGGTGACAAAGAATTGTTATAAAAAAAGTCACAAAAACTTGTTTAAAAAAGTAAGGAAAAAAACATAATTACTACTAATAATTTTGAAAAAAGGGACAAAAAAAACATCAGACAAAAGTGACAAAAGAAACCTCACCAAAGGTGACAAAAACATGTTAAAAAGAAGTGACATTAAAAATGTTGAGAAAAAAAAATGACATTAAAATGTTGAATAAAATCCACAAAAACGTCAAAGTGTAGAAAAAGAACAACAAAATGTTGAAATTTTGACCCAGAAAAACACAAAGTTACAGGTCGACAGGCAGACAACACAAGGGTTAAACACACTCCATTGATTTGTGCACTTGTTGTCATGTTGATGCTTTGATCGTAGTTATGTATTTATCTATTTTATCCACATGGATGGGAACGATTGTAGAAATGAATTGTCCTTTTGGGGGATTAATAAAGCAATCTGAATCTCTTCTGAGCGTGACTTTTACATCTTTAAGTATGCTCAAGTTGCCACATTATTGCATTTTTCATTTGTTTGTTATTTTTCACACAGTGTCACACACTGGAAACGCAGAGTTGTCTCTGTATGAGCAGGAGCTCCTCCGCTGTGTGGTCCAGCTGTGTTTTTTCTGATCCAGCTGTGTTTTTTCTGATCCAGCTGTGTTTTTTCTGATCCAGCTGTGTTTTCCGTCTTCCAGATGGGGCTGGAGAGCCTGCAGCAGGAGTACGTCCGTCTGGAGGAGCATCCCTTCAGCTCGGAGCAGAAGTGGATGGCCGTCCGCTGTGTTCACCGCACCCTGCAGGTCCGCATGTTCTCCACCTGCACTCGGCCATCCACAGAACCCCTTTTTCACCAACATTTTCATTCTGTTTTACCAGGAATGTTTCCCTTTGAGATTCAGAATAAGGCTCTTTACTGCTCAAAGAGTTTCACATAATAGAAAAAACAACAGACTTAAAACAAAACGGCAAATTAAGTCAAACAATAAATGATCAGTGTTCGGTAACAGACAGTTGCTGTGTCTCAGAGCGCCTACTTGCACACTTCAAACACTTAGTTTTAAGTATATAGTGTAGAGAACTCAAAAAGTCAGAGCACAGAAAGTACCAGGATGACCCCCCTAAAAACGCTCAAAAAGTTCAGCGTGGAACGATGGACACTACGCGCACTAAACGGGCGCCATCTTGACTACAAAGCGGAAAAGGGGAGGGACCAAGCGACGTCGACCGGCAGCTGATTGGACGAACGCGTCACGTGGGTCTGGCTTCTCCCGAATTTCAAAACCGAGCATAATGGGCGTCTCGTTCAGAATACGATCTCGTCGGCGCCCAGATAGCTCAGTTGGTAGAGCGGGCGGCCATGTGTAGAGGTTTACACCTCGACGCAGCGGACCCGGGTTCGATTCCGGCCTGCGGACCTTTGCTGCATGTCATTCCCCCTCTTTCTCCCCTTTCACTTCTTCAGCTGTCCTATAATTAAAGGCCTAAAATGCCCAAAAAAATAATCTTTAAAAAAAAAAAAAAAAAAAAATACGATCTCGTATTGTACTGAAATAGTTCACCGGAACGTGTTTCTGAAAACATTTTAAGCGAGAAATAGGCCGTGCGGTTGCTGAATCTGTCTTCATTTCAGATCAACAAAGGTCAGTTTATTTATTTATTTTATTTATTTTATTTATTTTATTTATTTTATTTTTTATTTAAGGACAATGCACATTTTAATGAACATGTACAGCAGTACACGTAAAAGTGCCAGATTGTAGCCCAAAGGCTAATTTCCATCTGTAGTCCCATTTGGCAGATATACATTACAACAACAGGACATAAGATAAACACTATTAACATTTGCTATATAAAACAGGATAAAACAGGGCGAAAGAGAAAAAAAAAACAAGACAAATTATTATTATGAAATGTTAAAACAGAGACACAACATACATATGCTTCACCAAGCTAATATGTACAGCATACACGTAGGGGTAACCCATACTTGGTTAGTTCTAAGACAATATATATATACAGTAATAACATTTGTTTAATAGATAGTGCATTATGGCTAAAAGAAATTTAAAAGATTTTCGTCAGATTTTGAGGGACTCTAGTCTTGCTCATCCCGCTCGTCATTTCCGGTGAGTGTTTTAACATAACTCTTTCGTTTGGGACAATACTAACCATCCAAAGTGGGCACTACGGCAGGAAGTGGTCAGTGACCATTAGCAGTGGACTGACGGAAGTATACGGAATGAGACATTCAATATGGTGTTTAAAAGACCGATTGTTTTCTAGGAAGAAGCCCATAGTATTTATAAGCTGAGACTTATTCTCGTGTTGTGTTCTGCTTTGCTTGTGTTTATGAAAGCCTTGTTATACATGTCCCCTCCCTCCCTACCTCCCTACCTCCTTCCTTATCGCCTTCCCTCCCTCCCTTTAGGATAAGCCGGGAGTTTACTTCATGAAGGGAGCGTATGAGCAGGTGATCCGCCTCTGCAGCTCCTATAGCAGCCGAGGATCCACACTGTCCCTGAACCACCAGCAGAGGGAGCTGTACCAGCAGCAGATCAGCTACATGGGCTCAGCCGGTCTCAGAGGTACAGAAACGAAATCGCTTTGTACAGACGCAGACAGAGCTGCATCGGTCGATTAGAAAAACAATCAAGACACCAGTATTCAATCAATATTCAATCATTCTCTCTATAGATAGAGATATCTAAAGATGCAGGTAGATGCAGTGATGGATGGATAGAAAAGACATTTGTCTCTGGCTTCTCCAAAACATTAAAACGCAACCATGACATTGGATGTTATCAAACATTAAACATACAGCACACTAATACTACAAACCGTTATACATAAAACAGCAATCGTGCAATGGGCAGAAACAGCAGCGGGTGGAGAGGAGGTAGGATACAGCCTACAAGAGAACATATTCAAAAATACCTTGTCTTTTATAGGTCACTCATTTTACATTCAGTGCCTCTACAGCCTGGGGATAAGTCAACTCATTGTTAGTCAATCAATAGAAAAATAATCTAATTTTGATGCAGAAAAGGCTCTTTTCAGCCTCTCAAATATGGAGGTTTCCTGCTCTTTTCTGTTTTTATATCATCCATCCATCCATCCATCCATCTTCGTCCGCTTATCCGGTGTCGGGTCGCGGGGGGAGCAGCTCCAGCAGGGGACCCCAAACTTCCCTTTCCCGAGCAACATTAACCAGCTCCGACTGGGGATCCCGGCGTTCCCAGGCCAGGTTGGAGATATAATCCCTCCACCTAGTCCTGGGTCTTCCCGAGGCCTCCTCCCAGCTGGGCGTGCCTGGAACACCTCCCCTAGGGAGGCGCCCAGGGGCATCCTTACCAGATGCCCGAACCACCTCAACTGGCTCCTTTCGGCGCAAAGGAGCAGCGGCTCTCTCAGAGCTCCTCACGGATGACTGAGCTTCTCACCCTATCTCTAAGGGAGACGCCAGCCACCCTCCTGAGGAAACCCATTTCGGCCGCTTGTACCCTGGATCTCATTCTTTCGGTCATGACCCAGCCTTCATGACCATAGGTGAGGGTAGGAACGAAAACTGACCGGTAGATCGAGAGCTTTGCCTTCTGGCTCAGCTCTCTTTTAAATCTAGCGGTGCGATAGATTGAATGCAATACCGCACCCGCTGCGCCGATTCTCCGACCAATCTCCCGCTCCATTGTCCCCTCACTCGCGAACACAACCCCAAGGTACTTGAACTCCTTCACTTGGGGTAAGGACTCATTCCCTACCTGGAGAAGGCATTCCATCGGTTTCCTGCTGAGAACCATGGCCTCCGATTTAGAGGTGCTGATCCTCATCCCAACCGCTTCACACTCGGTTGCGAACCGATCCAGTGAGTGCTGAAGGTCGCAGGCCGATGATGCCATCAGTACCACATCATCTGCAAAGAGCAGCGATGAGATCCCCAGCCCACCAAACTGAAACCCCTCCCCACCCCGACTACGCCTCGATATCCTGTCCATAAATATTACAAACAGGATTGGTGACAAAGCGCAGCCCTGGCGGAGGCCAACCCTCACCTGAAACATTCCGACTTACTACCGAGAACCCGGACACAGCTCTCACTTTGGTCATACAGAGATTGGATGGCCCTGAGTAGAGACCCCCTCACCCCATACTCCCGCAGCACCTCCCACAGTATCTCCCGGGGACCCGGTCATCGCCTTCTCCAAATCCACAAAACACATGTAGACCCGGTTGGGCATACTCCCAGGCTCCCTCCAGGATCCTTGCGAGTGAAGAGCTGGTCCGTTGTTCCACGACCAGGGCGGAATCCGCATTGTTCCTCCTCAACCCGAGGTTCGACTATCGGCCGAACCCTCCTTTCCAGCACCTTGGAGTAGACTTAACCAGGGAGGCTGATAAGTGTGATACCCCTATAATTGGCACACACCCTCTGGTCCCCCTTTTTAAAAGGGGAACCACCACCCCGTCTGCCACTCCTTTGGCACCGTCCCAGACTTCCACGCAATGTTGAAGAGGCGTGTCAACCAGGACAGCCCCTGCACACCCAGAGCCTTGAGCATTTCTGGACGGATCTCATCAATCCCGGGGCTTTGCCACTGTGTAGTTGTTTGACTACATCAGTGACTTCCGCCTGGGAAATCGGCGACAATCCCCGTTATCCTCCAGCTCTGCCTCTAACATAGAGGGCGTATTAGTCGGATTCAGGAGTTCCTCAAAGTGCTCCTTCCACCGCCCTATTACCTCCTCAGTTGAGGTCAACAGTGTCCCATCCTTACTGTACACAGCTTGGATGGTTCCCCGCTTCCCCTCCTGAGGTGGCGAACAGTTTTCCAGAAGCACTTTGGTGCCGACCGAAAGTCCTTCTCCATGTCTTCTCCAAACTTCTCCCACACCCGCTGCTTTGCCTCTTTCACGGCAGAGGCTGCAGCCCTTCGGGCCCTTCGGTGCCCTGCAACTGCCTCCGAGTCCTCCGGGATAACATATCCCGGAAAGACTCCTTCTTCAGTCGGACGGCTTCCCTGACCACCGGTGTCCACCACGGTGTTCGTGGGTTACCGCCCCTTGAGGCACCTAAGACCCTAAGACCACAGCTCCTCGCCGCAGCTTCAGCAATGGAAACTTTGAACATTGTCCACTCGGGTTCAATGCCCCCAGCCTCCACAGGGATGCACGAAAAGCTCCGCCGAGGTGTGAGTTGAAAGTCTGTCGGACAGGGGCCTCCTCCAGACGCCCCAATTTACCCGCACTACACGTTTGGGCTTACCAGGTCTGTCCAGAGTCTTCCCCACCCCTGACCCAACTCACCACCAGATGGTGATCGGTTGACAGCTCTGCCCCTCTCTTCACCCGAGTGTCCAAAACACACGGCCTCAGATCAGATGAAACGATTACGAAATCGATCATTGACCTTCGGCCTAGGGTGCTCTGGTACCAGGTACACTTATGAGCATCCCTATGTTCGAACATGGTGTTCGTTATAGACAATCCATGACTAGCACAGAAGTCCAACAACAAACAACCACTCTGGTTTAGATCAGGGAGGCCGTTCCTCCCAATCACGCCTCTCAGGTGTCTCCATCATTGCCCACGTGTGCGTTGAAGTCCCCCAGCAGAACAATGGAGTCCCCCACTGGAGCCCCATGCAGGACTCCAGTCAAGGTCTCAAGAAGGCCGAATACTCCGAACTCCTGTTTGGTGCATATGCACAAACAACAGTCAGAGTTTTCTCCCCACAACCCGCAGGCGTGGGGAGGCGACCCTCTCGTCCACCGGGTAAACTCCAACACAGCGGCGCTCAGCCGGGGCTTGTGAGTATCCCCACACCCGCCCGGCGCCTCACACCCTGGGCAACTCCGGAGAAGAAAAGAGTCCAACCCCTATCCAGGAGTATGGTTCCAGAACCGAGACTGTGCGTGAGGTAAGCCCCACCAGATCTAACCGTAGCGCCCACCTCCCGCACCAGTTCCGGCTCCTTCCCCCACAGAGAGGTGACGTTCCACGTCCCCAGAGCCAGCGTCTGCCGCCCGGGTCTGGTCCGTCGAGGCCCCTGACCTTCACTGCCACCCAACTGAATATATTTGCATTTTGGACGAAACAACAAGACTTTATAAGACATCACCTTGGCCTTTTTAAGAAACTGTAATGGACATTTTTCACTATTTCTATTAATTAGTCGTTAAAGTATTGGAGATTTCCTGTTCTTTTTTGTCATTGGACAAATTAACAACTATTTTTGATAATAGGTTGATCTTTGAACAAATCTTTTATGCAAAAAATGGCAGAAATGCAGTTTTCTTGCTCTTTGGTGTTTTTTAAAAGGTTAGGAACTAACAAAACTGACATTGGAGGCAGCGGTAGAGCAGCAACTCCCAAAGTGTCCTGAGAGGTTAAAATCTCAAAAAAGTCAAAGGAGTCTTTGTCAAAGTTTATTTTTAAACTGCATTATCATATTATTTTAGTGAGGGCTCATAAATAGCTACAAATAACTAATGTTAGGGAAATCTGTTAATGTTTTCTTACGCGTTTCTGGATTACAAAAATACTAGGGCTGTTCTCGATTGAAGAAGTTGTTAGTCGACTAACACTCATTCAATTGTATCGACTAATCGATTAGTTGATTTAATCGTCAGATCTGTAAATCTGAGTTTCTCCACTAAGAGTTGTGCAAAAGCACCACTTTAATTCTTGTGTTTACCAGAGATGTGCTCGTACGTTTCTTGGAAAATAAGTCATTCAGCATGAAAAAAAGCATCAAACATGACTAATGGACTAAAGAGATCTAAGTTGACTAAGACCAAAACGACCGATTAGTCGACTAATCGACTAATTGGGAGCAGCCCTAAAAAAATATATATATTGGCCGATATATCGGAATATCTGAATTTTAAATCACCAAATATTTTAGTCCTTCACAAAGAAGAGTTTTTTTGTGATAGTTGTGGGCAAAAATCCTTGATTATGCGGCACGTTTTCTTAAAGAATGCGATGGAATATGCGGGATATTTATGCGATGAAATTGCGGAAACTTGTAAAAACTGCAGTTTGATGAAAAAGAGGAAAAAATTAGTGATTTGTGCGGCGTATTTGAAAAATAATTGCGTGTTTCTGGATGGACTGCTATTTGTATCCATATCTGCCGTTTTATAAATCCTTTATCGGTCGGGCTCTAACAGACACTGACCCGTGTCTCTGTCCGTCTCTTCCTG
>NC_041336.1:4747232-4787232 GCF_004354835.1 Perca flavescens | reverse complement strand
AAAGGCAGAGAGTGGAGCCTGTCGGTACGCGATCCATTCTGCACATGCGCAAGATAATCCTGTTTTACCGAGGATACGACCTGCCCGATCTTTCCACGCTAGCCTCCACCGGGAAGCTAACGTTAGTTTAGCTAACAGCTAATTTGGCTAACCGCTAGCTGACAGCTAGATTCAGTTTAAAATAACGTTAAGTCAAACTTAATGGGAAAAGCAGGCTACAGATACATTAAGACTTTACAGTAATAACAATAAAGACAAGTGTTGAGTGATTGTATTTTAAATGAGCACAAGTAAAGTAAAGTAGAACTGACGTAACAGCTGTTATATATGTTAGCATTTATTTTCAAGTTTTATTTTGAGGGTCTTTTAAAGTTATTACATGCTGTCTCAGCTAGCGGTTAGCCGAATTAGCTGTTAGCTAAACTAACGTTAGCTTGGCTGCGCAGAACGGATCGTGCAGGCAACACGGATCATGTACCGACAGAACCCATTCGTCTTTTTGTTTTGCACTCATTTAAATAAAGTTTTGTTTAAACTCGGCCGCCTGCTGGTCTGCAGGAGTATTGCAGCTCTGACGCTCATCTCCTTGGCAACGCTGATGAACTTCCCCAACCCGCTGAACGCCATGCAGATCCTGTGGATCAACATCATCATGGACGGCCCTCCCGCTCAGAGGTACAGGGGCATCATGGGAGCTGTAGTGTTAAGGAGTTCACACCATGGAACAGATTTGGCTACTTTAAAGCCAATTAATTAGATAAATGAATGATTCCTCCACTGCAGATTAACTGCTGGACGTGTATTTTTCGAAGTTTCTGCCAATATTTTTCTGTATTTTTTTTTGGGCTTTTTTAGCTTTTATTTTGGAGAGACAGAGAGAGACAGAGAGAGACAGAGAGAGACAGAGAGAGACAGAGAGAGACAGAGAGAGACAGAGAGTGACAGAGAGAGACAGAGAGAGACAGAGAGTGACAGAGAGAGACAGAGAGAGACAGAGAGAGACAGAGAGAGACAGAGAGAGACAGAGAGAGACAGAGAGAGACAGAGAGTGACTGACTGACTGACTGACTGACTCCTTTCCCAAGTGTTTGTCACGTGTTTCTGTGCTTTTTTTCTTTTTGACATTTCTTTTCCTATTATAATTATTTCTTTACACGCTATAAAATTGAATAAAACACCCAAATTCAATGGACGTACTGAACTGAGAATTTATTTAACTTTTGAAGAGCGTTTTACGGTGCCATCCACGCTACTTTTGTTTTAAAATTAGTTTGAAAGAAACTCACATTTCTGATATAGAAACTTTTTGGAAACGGGTCAGATTTGACCCGAGGACAACAGGAGGATTGAGTCAGGTCAAGTTACTTTATTTGTCCCCCAGTGGGGCAATTTGTTATGCAGCAGGTAGTATAATAAAATCACACACAATCATACACACAATACAGAGATTGCCTACCTTGCAGGCAAATTTAGAAACATAAATAATAAATCAAGTTACTGTATCTATGGTTCTTTATAGAATTAAAAAGTAGAATGGCTGCAGGTACAAAGGAGTGTTTTTATATCTATTTGTTCTGTGTTTTGGAAGTATTAAGCGTGATCCGGATGGCAACATCTGAAATCTGAAAACTATGTGACCGATTGAGGATGATTTCCAGCCTGTACAGAAGAGAAACCTTCCCACTTTGGTTTTAAGAAAAAAAGACGAAGAGAAATGTGTTGTTGTGTTTGTGAGGGTGAGTTTTTTAAAAAAAATTGTTGCCAGTTTGGGCGTGGAGCCGGTGGACCGGGACGTTATCCGACAGCCTCCCCGTAACGTGAGAGACAGCATCATCACTCGCAGTCTGCTGGTCAAGGTGCTGGTGTCAGCGTTCGTCATCGTCTGCGGGACGCTGTTCGTCTTCTGGAGAGAGGTGGAGCACTTTTCCTTTCTTCTATTTCTCGCTCGTTGTCTCGGCGGGCTTAAAGAAACGTTGCACGAAAAGTTGAAATGGAAATCATTTTGGTTTCTTTCTATGCGCCTCATTTGACGCCCGTCGATTAATGCTATTGTTATTATTATTATTATTATTATTATTATTGAATTGAATTGAAAAACTGTATTAATCCCGATAGGGAAACTGTTTTGCCACCAACCATACAGCAATCGAACACAATACACAACTAACTAACTAAATAAATAAATAAATAATTCTGCATTAGGAGACTAATAGACCCTGATAAAGAGACACAATTTTAAGAAAAATTCAATTTCACAATACATGAATGTAAAAAACAAACACTATAGAAGACAAGAATAATATCCAACAGTTAACAGTGTTGGTTAAAATATCTAACCGCTGCAGGAACAAAAGACCTTCTCATGAGCTCACTAGAGCACCGAGGCATTACCAATCGCTCATTGAAAGAGCTTCTGAGTCCTTTGAACAAATTGTGTAGTGGATTGCCTTACAAAATGGCCTTCTATTATTATTATTATTATTATTATTATTATTATTATTATTATGGATAAGAAAACCCAAAACAGAAGAGATGTGATTGGCAGATTTGTGAATAATTTTGGCCAGAGCATCGACAACATCGGTTAGCGAAAGCCCCTTTTTCAAACTGAGGATATTTTTTGCAAACGGATCGCTTTTTTTGAGGGGCTAAAGTTGCGTTCAAAAACGTGTGAAATTGTTCACAAGCATCAGAACCACTGATACATTTATTTCATGTGTCCTGTGTGCTTGAGTGTAGCAAAATGGCTCAATAGCACCCCATACAAAATGTTAAAGAAGTAGCCCTTTCAGCATGTTTCTTTTTGTCAGGGACCGAACAGTTAGACAATTAGGATAACAGGAGTTTGTTGGAAAAAGGTGGGTTTTTATTTACCCAAAAAATGCACAAAACAATATAAGACCAAGAACTTAATATATAAACCTCTAAAATAGGTAAACTCAATATAACTTAAACCAAAAATAACTATAACAAAAAATACATGTGCACATCAAACCTGCCCTGCTAGAATGAGACAACAGGGAACATATATACTAACTGGGCCAAACCAAATAACCACCCAGGGGAAAACTAAAATAGACATAATTGAAACTAATACAAATAAACCCCCAACCTAAACCTAAACCCCCCTCCAGCATGGCATCTGATGGTACGGCCCAATTGACAGGCCATAGTATATAACAGTCCTTCACCCTTGGCCACGCCTTTTCTGCATCAGGAAGGACTTCTCCACCAGCATGGTAACAAAGACAACAAAATAATGATTAATATAACAAAATCTTGCAATGTACAAAAGTGTATACCATTTAAACCATATAAAGCTACAGGAAATAAATGTGGATTATTAATTAACCAAACAATGTAATAAGTTTGTTTTAATGTTGAAATTATTTAAAGTGTAACTGAATGAGTTAATGTGTACCAAAAAGCACGGGGTGAAATGGTGTACTATATTACCATTGCTGGCTGTTTAACCTGTGTAGCTTAGGCCATCACACTCTTAGATGTATGAAATTCTATCATAATGTCAAGACTTTGTCAAAGTTAGATTGTGAAGCGTTCTAGTGGTCTTGGATGTGGCGAGGTGTCAAATTTCAAGTGCTTTGCAACTGGACTGTACGTTGTCCACTCTGGCCGAACCGTCACACGTTTGGTATGAGTCCTGACCTAAAGACGTGCCTGTTTGTTTGTTTGTTTGTTTGTTTTTCAGTTGCAGGACAACGTGATCACTCCTCGAGACACCACCATGACCTTCACCTGCTTCGTCTTCTTCGACATGTTCAACGCTCTGAGCTCGCGTTCTCAGGTAACCCGTCAGACACCCCGGAGAACACTCGCTGCTAGGAAAACCTTCTCTGGGGAGTAGGGTTTCATATTTTTCACGAAAATGAGATGAATCAGATCCCGGGAAATAGACGTAGCCCACATTCCGGGAATCCTGGGAAATGGTCTGTGTTTTTTTTTGGTTTGTTTTTAGCCCAAGTAATGTCTCGATATCATTCAAATATGCGTTCCCAAAATCCCAAACTGACATTTTTTATATTTATTTGTATCATTTTTAGGACTAAAGAACACAGTTTTTTGTAGATCAACAACACAGTTTGCAATGATCAATTCTGCTGCGTGATCAACTGAGCTGCGTGCTGCAGCGTGACATCTGCTGCAGCGCTAATTATGAAATGCCAGGCGGGATGTCTGGGACTTTTCTTCTGGAAATCAATGTTTTATAGAAATCTATTATAAAAACTAACAAAATATGGTTAAGTAAACCATTGAGTGATTCCTAAACCATTACGTTATCGAAATCCATTCTGTGGATGTTGAGGATGTGTAAGCGGCTGCAAACGGGGAATAATCACTCAAAGTTAACCAAATATTTCTTTATTAGGGCAGGGCCAAACTAAATTAAAGAAAATGATCCTCAGAAATGTACAATATGTGCAGTGTGCACTGCAAAAAGACAGGCCTATCTTCAATGAATGAATATATTGAGCCTGTGTAATGATTTAGGGAGCCTGTATTACCGTAGCTACCGTCGCCTGCATCAACGTTACCGTATGAGAACAATAGACACGCACTCCACTGCCTTCCTTTCATCCTTCCTTCTCTGCATTTCCTTCCTTCCCTTCTACTTTCCTTTCTTCCCCTTTCTGTCCTTCCTTATTTTTTTTCCTTTTCTTTCCTTCTATCCTGCCTTCCTTCCCTCTTCTATCCATCCTTGCCTCCTTTCTTTTATCCATCCTTTACTTTCCTTCCCTACTTGCATCCTTTCTTCTTTCTAGAGATGTTCCGATACCGATACCAGTATCAGTATGGGCTCCGATACTGCCTAAAACGCTGATATCGGTATCGGGAAGTACTGGAGTTTATGCACCAATCCGATACCGCGTAATAAAGCCCTAAAGAAAATCTACGTTAAAGTAGTTTATTTATGTTCTTTTTCCGTTATAACCGACTGTCAAACTGGAGAATAAAAGAAAGTTCTGGGGCATTCATTGTTTGTGTTTGTTCATGTTTCACAAAGAGTTTAACCTGAGCCAGACCGACAATAAAGATAGAAATCATATCACATCTATACAGAGATAGTAGTATACAGCTGTTATACATCATATCACATCCATACAGGGATAGTAGTATACAGCTGTTATACATCATATCACATCTATACAGAGATAGTAGTATACAGCTGTTATACATCATATCACATCTATACAGAGATAGTAGTATACAGCTGTTATACATCATATCACATCTATACAGAGATAGTAGTATACAGCTGTTATACATCATATCACATCTATACAGAGATAGTAGTATACAGCTGTTATACATCATATCACATCTATACAGGGATAGTAGTATACAGCTGTTATACATCATATCACATCTATACAGAGATAGTAGTATACAGCTGTTAAAACATAATGAAACATATGACACTCTGGTATCGGATCGGTACTCGGTATCGGCTGATACGCAAGTTCAGGTATCGGAATCGGTATCGGGAAGCAAAAAAGTGGTATCGGGCCATCTCTACTTCTTTCCTTCCCTCCTTACATACTTATTTAAAAACTGACAAAGTCTCGAGCTGCAAAGATGAATCGATTAGTTGTCAACTATTAAATTAATTATTAATTATTATTATGAATCAGTTTGAGTCATTTTTCATGAAATAAAAGTCAAACTTGTGTGATGTCCGCGTGTTAAATGTGAATATTGTTCTAGTTTCTTCTCTCCTCTGTGACAGTAAACTGAACATCTTTGAGTTGGGGACAAAACAAGACATTCGAGGATGTCATCTTGGGCTTTTTGGGAAACACTGATCCACATTTTTCACTATTTTCTCACATTTTAGAGACCAAAACAAGTCATCCATTCATCCAGAAAATAATCCACAGATTAATTGACAATGACAATAATCATTAGTTGCTTTCCTACTTCATATAAAACAATTTCTGTGCTGGATGAGAAGTGACAGTAGAGATATGAGCTCTGATCCGTGTGTCTATGAGCTGGACCTGACTATGTGTCTGGTTCCCCCCTCCCTCAGACTCGGATGGTGCATGAGATGGGTCTGTGCAGTAACAGGACCTTCTGTTATGCCGTCCTTGCCTCCATCATGGGTCAGCTGCTCGTCATCTACTTCCCTCCTCTACAGAGCATCTTCCAGACGGAGAGCCTCAGCATCTTTGGTAAGAGCAAAGTCGTCTGTCGCTACTCTGCAAGGTTTCTGAAGCTTTAGTGCGTAACTTTTCGATATTCATTTTAAACTCTGGTCGGATCGAGCAACATCAGCCGGAACCCCTGGCCAACGTTACGGGCTGAAAATGGCAAGTTTTAAGCAAAATCTGTATCGTGCAACAAGGCAGGTCTGCTCGGTTCTTTCAGGGAATGATTGTAAAGATTTACAAAGAATATGTTTAGGGCATTTCCTCTCTAACTGGGACGTTTTGGGGCCGATAGGATACAATGGTAAAAGCCAATGAGGTTTAACCATGTATCAGCTAATTTAAATGTCTCACGTTACTGTATTGTGTCAACAGTTAACTTAAGTTAATATTGTATGCAGCGTTTTCTTTTGCGTGGTGCAAATTTTCCACCAAAACGAGTTCCTTCCTGAGACTGTTTAAATTACATTAGGGCTGATCTTGATTGAAGAAATTCTTAGTCGACTAACACTCATTCAATTGTACCGACTAATCGATTAGTTGATTTAATCGACAGATCTGTAAATCTGAGTTTCTCCGCAAAGAGTTAATTCTTGTGTTTACCAGAGATGTGCTCGTATGTTTCTTGGAAATAAGTAGGGCTGGTTCGAATACCATTTTTTGAGCTTCGAAGCTTCGGTAGTAATGATCATCGAATATTCGAAGCTTCGGAGAGAGGGGGCTGAACATATTATTATCTCTAATAAAGGCAGGAATCTGTGTCTGTCTGTTTGTTTGCATTTTGATTATTTAAGAACCTTTCATCCAAACGACTTCACAAGGGAGTGCAGTGTCGTATTTGGTGAAATATAGATAGACAGGCCAGACGCATTCAGAATTAATAAACTTTTAACCTCTCGAGGATCTCCGTCCCGTCAACGGGACACTTTGTGACTGGGGCGTCGCTGTAACCTCGATAAAACTTCCACTCATGAGCGTTTTTATAACTTTAAAGCATTAAATCTTTAAAATATACAGCCATGTACACAACGGTTACAAAGTAAAAGAAAATAAAATAACTCAGCCGTAATCTGAGCAGCCGAGAGTGCATAGCATACCTGTTTTCGTTATCCTTTCAGCAACAAAGTGGTATTTTGACCAAAACTTGATTTTCATAAATCCCCAAGAGTCCGAGGAAATGTAATATCAGAGCTTTATATTCCAAAACGATCTCTTCGCCTCACAATGTTCAAGTTTCTGGCCGAATCACAACGGAAAAACGCGAAACAAACGTTTTCCATTTCCGCACTTGTTATCGCCGCTAGCTTCTCTGCGCAGCTTGCTAAATGCTCGAAGTGGGCGTCATCGTGTACCGACCGACAGGATCTTCTTCTTCTTCTTTGTACTTTATTGGCGGTTGGCAAACTAACTTAAATGTGCATTACCTCCACCAACTGGACTGGAGTGTGAACGAGAGATAAATGCAGAAAATAAATGAACCAAAATAAAAAATAAAATAAAAAAAGAATATTCGAATGCTACATTACATGTCATTTAGCGGACGCGGTTATCTAAAGTGTTATACAATTGCTATATACACTGAACAAAATTATAAATGCAACCCTCCCATTTTTCATGAGCTGATCTCAAAGATCTAAGACTTTTTCTAAGTACACAAAAGACCTATTTCTCTCAAATATTGTTCACAAATCTGTCTAAATCTGTGTTAGTGAGCACAGAGATCATCCATCCACCTCACAGGTGTGGTGTATCAAGATGCTGATTAGACAGCAGGATTATTGCACAGGTGTGCCATAGGCTGGCAACTCTAAAATGTACAGTTTTACTGTATTGGGGGTCCGAAAAAAACAGTCAGTATCTGGTGTTAGGGTTCATCTCTCTCTCTCTCTCTCTCGATCTCGACCTGACTGCAGTTCGTCGTCGTAACCGACTTGAGTGGGCAAATGTTCACGTTCGATGGCGTCTGGATGTGCAATGTGTTCGAAAGCTGAACGTATTTAAGTGCGTGCGTGCGGTGAGGGACGTATAGCCAAATTTCAATGCAACCCACAACTCATGTCAACATCATATAAGGGTTAAAGAAATAGAAACAACCCAGAGTGTTTTTCTCCCAGAATGCTGTGTGTGGCCAGACCTTCCCCTGCAGCGCTGTGGAGAGAAGTCTGGCGATGCGAGAGACTAACTGTCAGTCCCTCCAGAAAAACGCGATTATACGATCACATAATTCAACGCATAATCAGCCAAAGTCCGCATATTTATGCTTTTGCTGCATAAATTGCTGATTTCCGCGCAAAATATGCGGGGCTTGCATGATTTCATGATGCCCCGCATTTTCTTTGCAAAAAAGTCCCATAATATATCTTAGCAGAAAGTTGAAAAATGTTGTTAACTTCACAGAAGAGCAGCCGATGAACATCATTGAAAAGCAGAGTGGTGTTGGGGGAATCACTTTTTTTTTTCTCTTTTTCATCAAACTACAGTTTTTGCAAGTTCCCGCAATTTCATCGCATGAAATTGCGTAAATATCCCGCATATTCCATCGCATTTTTTAATAATTTTTCTGGAAGGACTGTAACTGTGTGTGTAAACTGTGTGGACTCTCCTGCAGACCTGCTGTTCCTGGTGACCCTCACGTCCTCGGTGTGCGTTGTGTCCGAGGCCATCAAGATGGTGGAGAGGTGGAGGGGAGCGGAGAGGAAAAGCCCGCCCTCCGACTGCTTCCACGAGGTATGACCTCCCCTCCCTCCGCACACACACACACACACACACGAAATGAAGGACTCTGACGTTTGGAGGAGGAGGAGGAGGAGGAGGAGGAAGAAGAAGAAGAAAAAAGAAGAAGAAGAGGAGGATGAGTGTGAAGGTTTTTTTTAGGATCTTACAAAAATAATGGCACTGACTAATTAAGACTGCGAGGACTTGTGGGATTTTTTTTTTTCCTGCGAGGTTCTCCGGAGAAACTCCGGTCTGGGACTGGAGGAAGTTCCCCGGCAGCTTTGGGAGGTGAGTTAACGGACTGGACTTTGGTGAAACTGGGAGGACAAGATGCATGCTGGGAGATCTGACCCTTTTACTATAGAGCTCCACAGCAGCTGTTTGTTCGTGCTCGGGCCTTGCCGTAGACTCCTGACCGCAGCTTTGGGGGGGGACATACCGAACACAACTTCCAGTTTCGATATTTAGGACGTAAGAATCAATGCTATAGAGACATGTGCAATTCTCTTCCAGTCTTTCTTTCTTCCTTTCTTTTTGTATCCTTTAGAAGGTGTTGACCACTACTCAACGTTTTCATGATTGATATTGATAAACTTGTTTTGATTCCTCTATAGATGGTTTACAGTTAATTTACCTAGGTGGAGGTTTAACGGTACAAAATGTTTAGTCCGTTACAAAGTTGTTGTTGTTTTTTTTTAGCTCAGCTGGAAAAAGAAAATGTTTAATTTCTCTCTGTTTTATTTAGGAAAAAGTTCTAATTTCTGCTGTAAAAAAATTAAAATACTATAAGATTTACTTATATTTCAATTATTTAAAGAAGCTAAGGCGTTATGTCAGTGTTGCTATGTGCACTTAAAGGAACATTGCAGTTCACATCGAGCGTAAGGCTTTAGTTTTATGTTTTTCTCCTACGGAAGTCTATGACTGCCAATATTTAAGAAGATAATTAAAGCAAATTCAAATAACATTTTTGTCATAATTTACTGGATTTCATTTGAGAGACCTGGCTGGTTGTCGTGGTAAAATTTCCGACGTAAGTTCTTGCACAGAAAAGTCTAAATGATTAATAATCAAAAAGACATTAAATAGTTTAAACACTGAGAACAATGTTTAAATTCAAAGTTTGTAATTACAATTTTTATTGATTTCTTTTCATTGTTTTGCAGATTTTTAAAAATTAAAAGTCTGTTGGGAGTGGGTTGAAAAATAATTTGTCAATTTAATAAAAAAACACATTTTCATTATGGAAGTAATTTGTGCTTTTTCTTTTTTTAATAAAATTTTAAATTAAAATGAAAAATGGAAATTCATTTATTTGTGGTAAATTAGAAAAAATTTTGTTAGACTTAAAAAAAAAAAAACTGTTTGATTCACTAATGTTTGTTTGTTGGCAGCCAAAGACTTCCTTACTCTGTCTGCAACGATGAAAACACTCCTGTTTCTGAATATCGTTCTCGTGTCGCTACCAAAAAAAATCATTGAAGAAAAGAAGCCAAAGATTTCAAATTTTACACGAGCAGACGTACTTTGTTTAACTTTGCCAGAAAAAAATGGAATCTAAATCAGGCAATGTGTGATTAACAGGAGATAGATAGATAGATAGATAGATAGATAGATAGATAGATATACAGTACAGGCCAAACGTTTGGACACACCTTCTCATTCAATGCTTTTCATGACTATTTACATTGTATATTCTTACTGAAGGCATCAAAACTATGAATGAACACATATGGAATAATGTACTTAACAAAAAAGTGTGAAATAACTGAAAACATGTCTTATATTTTAGATTCTTCAAAGTAGCCACCCTTTGCTTTTTTATTAATAAGGGAAAAACTTCCACTAATTAACCCTGACAAAGCACACCTGTGAAGGTAAAACCATTTCAGGTGACTACCTCATGAAGCTCATTGAGAGAACACCAAGGGTTTGCAGAGTTATCAAAAAAAGCAAAGGGGGGCTACTTTGAAGAATCTAAAATATAAGACATGTTTTCAGTTATTTCACACTTTTTTGTTAAGTACATAATTCCATATGTGTTCATTCATAGTTTTGATGCCTTCAGTGAGAATCTACAATGTAAATAGTCATGAAGATAAAGAAACACATTGAATGAGAAGGTGTGTCCAAACTTTTGGCCTGTACTGTATGTGTCCTCATACTTGGCAAATAAAGCTGAGTCTGATTCTGACATTACGACTTAAACGACCAAACCAAACCGTACGACGATATGGGTCGTTTGTCTCTAATCCGACCCACAGGAGCATTTAATAAATTAGCACCCCGAGCGGTGGCGGAAATACGTCCTCATATTTAAACCAGAGAAGGGAACAGTCACCGTTTTAAACACGGCGATGACGTTGTGAAACTGTCCCAGTTTGGTTAGGTTTGGGCTAGTCCATACCCACGACGTTCCACTTCCAGGATTGCCCCGTTGCTGCCGGAAGTTCCGCAGTATGTCCTTATTTTCGGCTTGATGTCCCGTCCCCTTCCTCTGTCTCTGCGTTGGGGTTCTAACCTCCGGCTGATTTGTGAGGACTATGGTTAACTGCTCCTCAGATCTCTGCAGGGTAAATCCAGACAGCTAGCTAGACTATCTGTCCAATCTGAGTTTTCTCTCGCACGACTAAAACTACTTTTGAACGTACACACGTTCCACCAAAACAAGTTCCTTCCTGAGGCTGCTTAGCAGAGGCACCGTGGCTCCGTGCAACGCTTAGCACTGCCCCAGGACGATTCTGATTGGTTTAAAAAAAATGACAATAGACAGATGTGATTCAGTCTGACCTGCATTCCTGATCCAGATGTCCGGTTGGTTTCTCTGTGTGAACTTGTACATTTTTACTCTGTGAAATAAGTGAAAGTTTGTCTCTTGTCTTAACGACATTCATATTGTTATATAATAACTTGTGCTGGCAGTATCTGCTGTTTGTCGGGGGGGCAGGCAGAGGTGACGGGTTTTATCTTTGAAAGCTGACTGGCTGGAAGGAGCTTGCTGGACTGTATCTCACAAAGCACATGTGACACTGAAGTAACGGAAACGAGTAGTGAAGTTAGTTGAACAACTGTCAAATTAATCGGCAACGTTTTTAATAAGCAAGCAAAAAAAATTAAAAACATTCCCAAGTTTGAGCGTCTTAAAGGTGCACTATGAGTTCCTGCATGATGTCACCTCTGTTGACGTTCCAAGTAAATTTCAAACAAAACAGAGCAAGCTCGCCTCTCCCCCCATGTCTCCGTAACTGTCATGACTAACTGACATTAATCCCCACCCCCTCCCCCAACCATCTTGTCTGTGATTGGCTGGAGTGGTTTGTTGTATTTTGGTGCACAGCCTGTGCCCCTAGTGTTTGTTTGACGTTTACGACCCCTGTGTTGTCCAACAAGACCGGGCTTTTTCACGGTGTGTTCAGGGGCCAGGCAGCTAGCGGATCAAAGGCTACGTTCACACCGCAAGTCTTAATGCCTGATTCAGATTTTTTGCTCAGATCCGATGTTTTTGTTTGGCTGTTCACATGACCTTTTATAATGTGTCCTATATCAGATTCCAGTGTGAACTGTTTGCGGTTTTGAACTGACCCGCATGCGCAAAAGAACAATAACAATGACATCAGACGCAGCACCCTGTTGCGCTAAAGTTAGGGAGGTTATGGAGGAAGTCAGCATTTTTAAACTTTTATTTTTTTATTTTGTATTAAAATGTTTGTGTAATGGCAGCCATAACATTAATGCGCAGGTGCTGAGGAGGAGGAGAAGAGAAAGAGACAAATTTGCGGGGTTATGGCTGCAGCTTCACTACAGAGGTCTGTGTGACGGGCCTCCACCACTCTGGCTTCGCCCTCGCACACGCTCCACCTCCCCGGCGGTGCGGCGACTCGGGCCGGTGGTGCGCCCGACCCCGAGGGACCGGGATCCCACCTCAGCCGGCGCACGCCGGCTTTCACTTTCATTGCACCACGGGGCGACCCCGACCTGCGAGCGCGTTAAACTCCTTGGTCCGTGTTTACAGGCGGGTCGGGGGGGTTGCCGACATCACCTTTTTACGTGAGCCGATCCCCGCCCTGGCGATGCGACGCGCGGTTGGGTAACAATGAGGACAGTCCGCCCCGGTTAACAGCCGCGCTGGAAGCAGGGGGCCCCGCCCCTACCCGCGGGGAGAGTGGGCGCAGCGAGGGTTTTTGAGGTAAAAGTCGCATCAAATCAAAAATTTCATTGAAAAAAATCAGATCTGGGTCGGATTCAGGACCACCATGTGGAAGTGGCCTGAATCTGATCTGAAAAAATCTGATCTGGGCTAGATTTGGGCCACTTTGGCCTGCAGTCTGAACGTAGCCAATGAGAGATGACTACGATTTGAGATTGAGATTTGAATGTGACGAAAATATCATTATAGGTTTGGTTGGATAAAACAGGGAAATTTAAGTTAAGCAAAATGAAAGTAATCTTGAGCTTTTGGAAAGTGTGACGGACATTTTATAGACTATACAAATGAGTGATTTCAAGAAGTGTGTGTGTGTGTGTGTGTGTGTGTTTGTGTGTGTATAAAATGTATATTAACATTATATAAAACCTTTTAAAGTTCTTTCATGTCTTCATCATAAAGGCCTAAAATGCCCCAAAAATAATAATAAATAAAAAAAGAAATCTACTGGCTCATAATAGCTGCCTGAGCTGAAGGCAAGGCAAGTCGTAGCCTGTGTATGGTCCATCCTACTAACCCTTTTCCCCCAGCTCAGTTCTAATTTTGGAACAGACAGAAGGAAACGATCCTGGGATCCTTGAGATTGTATGTTGTTGTTAATGTATTATATCTATTTATATGTCTATATAACTATCTATGTAAATGATTATTTTTACCTATCTTTGTTGCGCTTTGTTGTATTTGTTTTCAAAAAGATTGTTGTGGATTTGTTGGCATCTGTTGCTCAAGAATTATGTGTTATGAACTTTTTTTGTAACTAAATTGAGCACGAGGTTTTCAAAAAAAGTGGTAGGTACAAAATGACTCATGACGAAATCTGATAGGTACGCATACACACCATCCCCACCGAAATCAACGCCTATGGCTGTAGGTGTGTTTCTGTATTCCTGTGAAGTCTCTCAGACTCCATTATACTCTCGACAGAACAGAGAGAGGCAGCATGCCGTCTGAAGCAGGGTAAGTGTTCTCATTATTGATGATATCTTTTTCAGACGAATTCTTTAGTCTGTTATCCCAGTCACATGCCAGGTCGTTATATAGTCACGTTATTGTAATCTATTAAGTTGTGGACAGGTTACGTAAATGCAATTGAAAGCAATGCATTTTAATGGGAAGCATATTTCGTGATCCCAGAACGCTGACGATAGCGAGTAGCCTAGTTGATAAGGCCAAAGTCCGCGTAGGGACCTTGGTCGGGGTGGTGGATGGGTCAGAAAACGCAGGACTTCAGAGCTGCCAACTCTCACGCATTTGATTGGTTTCACACGCTCACATGCCACACCCCCAATTTCTCACGCTGAAGTGTCAAACCGGTCAAAAAAATGAAAGAAGTGTCAACCCGGTCGCATTACGCAAATTACGAATCCCACTATGGCCACGCCAAGACCCGCCCTATGAAGCAGCTTGATTGGTTGGGATTAGGCATTTTACCTCGAGTGGTTAAGGTTAGGGTTAGGGGATTGGTCAGGGGATAGGACCTGTACATGTAAGCATGGACGCCTGGCCAATAGTAGTGTGTAAATGCTACTGAAGGGCGGGTCTTGGCGTGGCCATAGTGGGAAGAAAATATCACAATACGGTCGGTCAAATGCCTGAAAGATGAGTTTATGTTTATCTATAGAGCTACCTGTCGAGCCGCTCGTGATCGACTAGTTATGCTTTCAGAGACGGTGAGAGAGGTTTTTTTTTTTTTTTAAATTTCGCAAATGTGAGAACATTTCTTCACGAGCCATCCCAGGCGCATTCCCCAGGCTTCAGGTATGCTTTGAGTATCACAGACCCGTCCGTCGCTTTGTGTCCACTCTCTCAGAGGTGAGCAGCGCGGCTGGTAAGTGGAGCAACTTCAGTCTGATGTGGGCAGTGACGCGGTGCGTCCGTGCTCTACCTCTGATGAAGAGCAGCGTACAGCCGCCTCTACACTTTGTCAGAGACCAGAGACCCAAATGGGCCTCTGTGTCTGTCAGACGGTCTGAATGAGATACTACCATATCAGCAGAGCAATAACATGCACAGCAGACTATATTAAAACTCTCCAAATTTTGGAGAACACAGATGGGAGGAGGTTTATTTAGAATGTGCACAAAGTTGTAAAAAAATCTGATGTAACACATCTGAGCTATTGAAGTCCAGGGGTTTATAAATTAATTAAAATGACTTAATGTATGATTCACATGAATAAGTGCCAAATGCACATTTAAATAGATTTACTTCCCCAGAAAAAGACGCAAAAGAGGAGGGAAGAGTAAATTATTGACTCAGCAGACATGATGTTAAATTAGAAAAAGTTGATCTACTAGACTAGAGAATAGTTGAAGTAATACAGAATGCCTGAGGGCCTTAGTTTTATATATTTTCAATTGTTTCCAGCATTAATTGATGTAGAAAAGGGTAGAAATAGGTACATAAAAATCCAGTGTTTAATGCTCAAAATTATGTCTCCTCACAAAATCTGGAAACAAAACCGATGCCATTTGGTGGCCAGGCCACGCAGCTGTGACTGGTCCAGATGTTTGTGCCAGCTCACCTCTGTGCATCTCTAAATGTAACTGTAAATAATACATTAAATTTCTTTCTTTTTCCAAAAGAATTACATTAAGTGGGGCACAGAGGACAAGGGCCAAACATTACTGGGCGTTGGCACAAAAAAAGTTTGAGAAGGCTATAACACATGCACAAAATGAGCCATGCTGTGTCTTTTGTCTTGCTGTTGGTATTTTACAGTCTAGTTTCTGCTGGATCTTTTGGTGGGGGGAGGGCCTTGTTTGAAGAATGATTTTCCCTCACTGCCTAATCTAATGAGATTTGGTCTTTGGCCACCAGTCCCCTTGGTACCCAAAAAATGGTTATTTCTATTTATTTAGTTTTAAAGGATTAGAATGTATGTAAATCAGTGGTTCTCATTCTTTAGATCCCTTTGGTAGACCAATGTTAATTTAACTTTGGGTCCCTGGTCCCTACCTCATCTTATCAGCTGTTGCTACTGTCATATGCTGCACTGTCTCTTCATGTAGCACATTATGTTTGGCACATTGTATGGGTCACTTCTTATATCATAACAAGGTAATACAATGTGTATCATCAAGTGATGACTGATTAACAGTAATGTAAATGCTAAATGCCCTAATACATGTTGAGACTACAACAATGCAAATCTTGCAGTTTTGCACATATCATGTAAGACTCGATTTCTCCATTTCTTTGCACAAAACTCTCCAGAAAGTGCCATTTAATGGTTTATTTTCAAAAAAAATCCCGGACCCCCATAGGGAGAACCCCACCACATAACAAATCACAATTTAAACCCTGACAGTAATGATGCTGAATGAGCCAAAGACATTTGCTTTGTACGTAGAAAAAGTTTGGATTCGCCCCACCAACTCTCACTCCAAGGTTTGGGGGAAAGTTGGCAGCTCTGGGACTTTCACCCCGGAGACCGGGGATCGCGCCCCGCGTGTGGCAGTACCTTTGTCGGCGTGTCCCGCGTGTGACGGTTCCTTTCCCCGTTTTTTCCCTAACCCCAACCGTCTCGTTATTGTGGCGTTTCATTTCCCCGTTGTGGTGTTTCATTTCCCCGTTGTTGTGTGGCCCTGCGGCCGGGGATCGTGTCCTGCGAGTGGCGGCCCGCCCCGTTGTTTTGGCCGCCGTGCGGTGTTTCATTTCCCCGTTGTTGTGTGCCCCTGCGCGGGTGGATCGCGAGTGGCGGCCCGTCCCGTTGTTTTGGCCGGCGTGTGGCGCCTCATTTCCCCGTTGTCGCGTCCCCCAGAGCAAGTTCGAAAAGCGTGACCTGTAGGCTTACACGTTCAAAAGTCGTTGCATATACACGAAAAAAACGTCAAAATCGTAACCTGTACACGAATTTATGAATCAAAATAACATGACTAAATAACGTGACTATTACACGACCTGGCGTGAGACGGGTTGGTTATACTGTATGTCAGAAAAATACCTTTCTGATAACAATCAGCATCTAGGGTCCAAGATAACATCTTTAAATGTTTTCATTTCCTGGTTTCTGAGCCAACACAGGTACTCAACAGTCAAAATGGAGATCAGCCTCAGCCTGTAGTCTGGATTTAAACCAACCAGTCAAAGTGTAGCATTATGATAACTAGAACATGTTAAACTAATATAATATAAAACTAATGTAAAATAAACATTATTATACTGTGTGTGTGTGTGTGTGTGTGTGTGTGTGTGTGTGTGTGTGTGTGTGTGTGTGTGTGTGTGTGTGTGTGTGTGTGTGTGTGTGTGAGAGAGAGAGAGATCTATATAACATTTTTAGAAATCTGAGCTGAAGGTTCTGAGCTGAGTTGCTAAATGCGGCAGGTCGTATGTAACATAGATATTAAACAGTAAATGTCTAATATACTCTGTACTGACGTGTTGGAAGTTGCACAGCTGATTAAACAGTTTCTGGCCAAAGGTGGCAATGGTGAACACACAGTAAGGCCTACCCAGGTAGGTCGGTCAGTTATCCCATTATTTATGACGCCATGTCACAGCTACTGCTTTATATCTATGGTATCGGAGGTCCGTCCTATTTACTGGAGCAGTGATCAAAGTTTGAGTGCATAAAAACTTTATGGGATGGGGATGATTCTTCCAGGTATTAGTCAAACCCTCCATTGTTACTAGGGAAACAGGTGTTATTGTTTTACAAAAAATGTATTTCTATTGTGTCTGTTATAAAATATAATTTAATGGTTTAAAACATTTTTATTTGGCAAGTGGCCATGGTATACGTGGGTTAATGCCCTTCGAGGTGTCCACTGTCGGGTAATGATCAACTTAGGCAGAGGCAATATATCAAAGTGACCAATGAAACCAGTACTTTTACTTTAATACTTTTACTACATCAAGCTGCTAAATAGCCTATTTAAGCACTTAAGGTTTGAATACTTGTAGTGGAGTATTTCCACATTGTGGTATTAGTAGCCTACTTTTAGTCTTTAGATAGTGTAACCCTGTACAATAAAATATTAACTCTACCTACAAATTATAAATAATACATTTTATTGTATGATAGGTTTTTATTTAAATATGTAGTCATCACTTCATCATCATTGTGAAATATAAATCCAAGCTGTAGCCTATATACTGTATATATTTGACCTTTCTTTGTTCAGCTTTGTTGTGCTTGTTTTTAGATGTTAGTTTCTGTCTTCCTGTGTTCTTGGAACTGTGTTCACGGATACCGGGCCTCTAAAGCTGAGTGTGATACGAGAGGGAGGAGCAGTGAAAGGTGAAAGTAAGAAGTCAGAAAGCCAGACTTCATTTCACACTCAACAGAGCAGAATCAGGGTGAGTGGTAATCTCAGTTCCTCCAGAATTTCATGGCATTTTTTTGAGATTGTTGCGGCCCAAAATGCCTGATTTCGCGGGAGCTTTTGTAAAAAATTGCGATAAAAGTCTTTTTTTTGTATAGTTGTTTAAAAATGAAAAGTGAACTTGTTTTGGGGAGAATAAAACTAATCTGGGCTGAGTTTTCCTAGTAACCAAAAAGGCTCACGATGCTGCAAACCACACCAGAAAGGTGTCTGACGCTGCGCTGCTGCTAGCCTTGTCTGGACACGTGTATGATTCTCATTGATAAAATGTAATACCATGTTAAACATAAACATATACTGATCTGATTACAGCAAAGACAACGTCGGCAGTGTTGACGGCAAAATAGGCTCCAGAATATTTCCTTCTGTATTAACAGGTGCAATATTAGAAAATCAATTTTTTTTTTAAATTACATCTATATATCTGCATTTATATCAAAACTTAGAGACTTTCAAACATCAACATGACATATAAACATCTTTTCCTGTTCTATTTTGCCTGGAAACACTTCCAACACGCTTGCGTGTCGCGTGAAAAATAGGCGTCGGTCCTATTTCTAGCAGGCACGAGTTTTCGGCGCGGCTCGAGCCACGCCTGAGACGCGCGTGTCACACAGGCGGTGTGCAAGCTCTAACCTGTTACCATGGGAGCCGAAATATGAACGGACACGCCATGCAGCCAGTGTGTAACCGGCTTTAGAGTGAAAAATCGTTACAGCGTACATTGATGTTATAATGTATGCAGGTTGGCAGGACTTTCACTGTACGTTTTGTTGGTAAATGTTCAAGTCACAAACGTCTCGTCTTCATATCAGAAACAAGGAAATGAATTTGGCGCCGTACGTGTTACGTCAACCCGTTCTCACTCCCGCTTGGTCATTGGCTCTCAGTCACATGGGACTGCTGGGATGCAGTTGCGGGAAACTCCGGTTATTGGTTAAATTTTGCAGAAAAGTTGTGGTCAAAATTGCAAGTGGCACCAAATTCATGGAGATTGGTTGGATTTGCGTGAATTGTTGCGATCGTGACGTTGTGAAATTCTGGAGGGACTGATTATTGATTAATCAGCTGTTGTTTTTTTTTTATTGTCTTTGAATTGTTTAATCTTTCATACGGTTGTATGTTAGAAAAATATCTTACTGATAAAATATCAGCGTTAAGGCAACGTCTGTAAATGTTTTCATTTTCCTGGTTTCTGAGCCATCACAGCTACTTAACTTGTGACACACCAACAGTCAAAATGGAGAGCAGCAACATTGTGAAGACAAACCAGTCAAATTTTTATTATTTTTGATAACTAGAAAATACACATGGATTTGAGTAAACTAAAGTAAAATAAACATGATTATACTGTGTGTGTGTGTGTGTGTGTGTGTGTGTGTGTGTGTGTGTGTGTGTGTGTGTGTGTGTGTGTGTGTGTGTGTGTGTGTCCAGTGTTACTGGTTTACTTTTCAGACTTGAGAAGATGAGTGATTTAGAAGAAGACGAGGACAGATCAAAGTCTCCGGTCTGCAGCCGTCCCTCTATGGAGTGGCAGCAGTCTGAAGATGATCCTAAAAACTTCAGTAATGAACCTGGACCCTCAGACACAAAGTAAGAGACTGTTTGTGCTGTAAACTGACCTGAGGATTATTCAGTTGTTATTGTAGTCTTATGATCTACACTGTTCTTTTATAATTACATGAGCGCAGTAGAGGACAGTAACGAAACAGAGTTCATGACAGTAAAGAAACACAGTATAGATGTAGTGGGGAATGTCAGGTGATCCATGAAGGCTCTGATGGGGGGCTTCTGGATTCTAGACTTGGACAGGTGGCCTCTGCACTCCGTCTCAGATGGCTTGTCCACCATATTCATGACAAGGGCAAACAGGATAACAGCCAGTTATGATCCCTCTCTCGAGCCGGTGCAGTCAGATGTTAAACTCCCAGATGTGACTCTAAAGCCTGCAGTTCCCAAAGTAGTTCAGGATGAGGTCCTTGATCTTACTAGGTATGTGGTGTTGGTCCAGGGTGGCCACATCTTAATATGTTTCAACAACAATCAACAAATCATTTTAATGATACAAAAATGTTTTTACAGAAAGATGATGAGGAGTGATGTTTCTGAGGAGGAGCAGCCGTCCAGATCCAGAACCAGAACCAGAGCTGCACTGCAAACAGCCAGTCAGAGCAGCTCTGTACGAAGTAAGTCTGTTGTCTTCATGTCTGAACACACCACTGGTTGTTGTTATACCATGACATTTGTTGTGTCGTACAACACAGACATTTAACATCTTTATAAATATCATTACAGTTTAAGTCCATCTGGAATTTAACTGCATCATTTTCATATTGGTAATAAAAATAGTCAACATTTTTTTTTCTTGTTTTGTCTTTCACCTTTGTCCTTTTTTTAGTGAATGTTGGTCGGCAGAAACATAAGATCAGGCTGAAGGGGACATTTAAACATGTGACTGAAGGAGATGAAACAGGAAGTGAAACCCTCCTCAACAGGATCTACACTGCAATCTACCTCACAGAGGGACCAAGTGAAGACGTTAATACCCAACATGAGGTGAGGCAGCTCGAGAGAGCTTCCCAGATGAAGAATCTTGACGACTCTCCAATCAAGTGCTGCGACATCTTCAAAGCCTCACCTGACCAACAGAAACACATCAGAGTCGTTATGACAAACGGTGTCGCTGGCGTTGGAAAAACCTGCTTAGTGCAGAAGTTCTGTCTGGACTGGGCAGAGGGTTTGGAAAACAAAGATATCAGCCTGGTGATCCCGCTGTCGTTCAGGGAGCTGAACTTGATCATAGATGAGCAGTACAGTCTTCTGGAGCTGATCCATGTTTTCCATCCAGCATTACAGGAGGTCACAGCAGAGCAGCTCGCTGGCTCTAAACTTCTGTTCATCTTTGACGGCCTGGATGAAAGCAGACTTTCACTGGATTTCAAGAAGGGGAAGGTTTCTGATGTCACACAGAAGTCATCATTTAACGTGCTGTTGACAAACCTCATCCAGGGTCAGCTGCTTCCCTCGGCTCTCGTCTGGATAACTTCCCGACCTGCAGCAGCCAATCAGATCCCATGTGTTGACAGGGTAACAGAAGTACGAGGCTTCGCTGACCCCCAGAAGGAGGAGTACTTCAGGAAGAGATTCAGTGATAAAAAGCTGTCCAGCAGAATCATCTCCCACATCAAGAAATCCAGAAGCCTCCACATCATGTGTCTTCTCCCAGTCTTCTGCTGGATCACTGCTACAGTTCTGGACCACATGTTGACTATAGACCAGAGAGGAGAGCTGCCCAAGACCCTGACTGACATGTACTCACACTTCCTACTGGTTCAGACAAGGAGGAAGAAGCAGAAGTATGCTGAGGGACATGAGATGAGTCCACAGGAGCTGACGGAGGCCGACAGGGAAGTTCTTCTGAAGCTGGGGAGGCTGGCATTTGAACAGCTGGAGAAAGGAAACCTCATGTTCTACCAAGAAGACCTGGAGCAGTGTGGTCTGGATGTGACAGAGGCCACAGTGTACTCAGGAGTTTGTACAGAGATCTTCAAAAACAAGAGTGGGATCTTTCAGAAAACAGTCTACTGCTTCGTTCATCTGAGCGTTCAGGAGTTTCTGGCTGCAGTCTATTTCTACCACTGTTACACCAACAGGAACACAGAGGTACTGGAGGACTTCCTGAGAGAAGACAGGGATAAATACCCATTGCTGGATGACTTTAATGACGTGAGTGACAGTGATGGCAATGTTCATGATTACAGAACCCTAGATGTCTTCTTGCAGAGAGCCATGGAGAAATCCCTGAACAGTAAAAATGGCCACCTGGACCTGTTTGTCCGCTTCCTCCATGGAATCTCTCTGGAGCCCAACCAGAGATTGTTAGCAGGTCTTCTGGGTCGGACAGACAACAGTCCAGAAATGATCCAGAGAGCCATCAACAATCTGAAGAAGATCAACATGGACGAGATCTCTCCTGACAGGAGCATCAACATCTTCCACTGTCTGACGGAGATGAACGACCACTCAGTCCATCAGGAGATTCAAGAGTTCCTGAAGTCAGAGAACAGATCAAAAAAGATACTCTCTGAGCTCCACTGCTCAGCTCTGGCCTACATGCTGCAGATGTCAGAGGAGGTTCTGGATGAGTTGAACCTGAAGAAATACAACACAACGGTGGAGGGACGTCGGAGACTAATTCCAGCTGTGAGGAACTGCAGAAACGCTGTGTAAGTCCAGATGTGATTAACTTTTATAAAATATACACTTAAAATATACACTTTTTGTTCTTTCTAAGAGAAAGATGGCTTGGACACTCAGTGGCATGACATATTAATAAAATATAATAGTATAGCTACTCCTTGAAAGCAAGATTTATTTAAAAAGAAAGATATAAAGTCTGCAGGTTATGAAAGAGAGAGATGAAAATTGTTGTTTCATGTCAAACACAGTGAGAGAAGATTAGCCGGACCGATTAGCCGGACCGTTGATGACAAATGCATGAAGTAAATACAAGGTGTCCCTTATTCGGCGGTTACATTTGTTGTAATATTTGTGTCATGACAGACTGTCTGGCTGCAGAATCTCAGACACTCACTGTGAAGTTGTGGCGTCAGCTCTGAAGTCCAACCCCTCCCATTTGAGGAAGCTGGACCTTAGTGACAACAACCTGTATGTTCCAGCAGTGAAGTTTCTGTCTGCTGGACTGAGGAGTCCAAACTGTAGACTGGAGACGTTGAGGTCAGGTCACTGACTGTAGCTCATGTGTTGTTTTTTTGTATTCATTTCAAATCTGTGACTGAGGTTTCACATGCTTGGCTCATAACTTTTCAGTATTTTTATTATTATATGAATTTTAATTAAATTTTTTGTTTCATAACTATTCTGTCTTTCCAAAAGGCTGAACAAAGTAGAAAAAGTATGTTTTTTTTCAGCTTCCACAGACTCACATTGTGGTCCATTAGTTAGTGAACATGATTTCAGTACTGATGAGGCCGTAGAGTCTGCCAGTGTGTTTAAATGCAGTTAAAAACCCCATTGTATTCGGGAAAAGGTAAGACCATACCCTAGTTACTGCTGTGTATGTAAACACACTGAGTGAGGGATATGAATGAGATTGTTGAAGAGCAGATAAAAACAGTTTGATCTTTAATTATAAATAGATTTTAACTATGATCCACAACAACAGAATGACAAAGTCACTTTACTCCTTTTAGCGAAAAGTTTGATCAGGACATTTTGAGTTACACATTTAAAACCTGAAGATATCTGATTGGATAATAAATAGATTTTTTGTACATCTATTTTTCTCTTATTCAGATTAAATGACTGCAGTTTGTCAAAGACCAGCTGTGCTTCTCTGGCCTCAGCTCTAAAGTCCAACCCCTCCCATCTGAGGGAGCTGGAGCTGAGTAACAACAAGCTGCAGGATTCAGGAGTGAAGATGCTGTCTGGTTTTCTTGAGAGTCCAAACTGTAGACTGCAAACTCTGAGGTCAGTCACCTTGTTTTACTTCTGTGTTGAAATTAATATAATTTGAAAGTTGTGGTGACACTAAACTTCAGACATAAGGCTGATTTGCGCAAAGTCCTTGAAATCTATTCTGCAGTAAACATCCATGGCAAAAAGAAAACAAGGAAGTTTAATTCATTTTGGTTTTTACTAAGAAATTGTGTGGCGATGACGTTAATAGCACGACCAGTTCACCTGCTGCAAGCCCTGTTGGCACACCTCCCCCCAGGGTGACAATGCAAGAAGAAGCTGAAGAAATAATGTCCTCTCTGGCTGAAGATGGTGGTGGTAACATTCCATCAGAGGCCGGTCACTATCCTAACCCCTCTTGCTCCTCTCTCCGGTTAAATTGGAACAGCCAGCAGTGGAGAGACTGGAAGAGCCCATATACATGGTTGTTTGTTAAGGATGGAAGCTTGGGGTGCGTTGCTTCATTGAACGGAGGAATTATGGTATTCTTCAGTAGCCTGGGTAACTTTAACCGTTGTTCATGTGAAATCTCAAAGACAGCCTGATACTTTGTTTATAGACTATTTGTGGGTGGCTGTTTGCTGTTTGACCTATCCCTGTTGATAACATATAATAGGGTAAATTCTGTATAGTACATACACTTGTAGCTGTATGCACTATACAAAAAACAAAAAGGGCTGCCCCGAAGGTCACAGTATAGTTCGAACACTGTAGATTTTAAAATATAACTGATAAAAAATACATAAATACAATGAATAAATAAATAAACTTTATTTTAACGATCAAACAACATATATTCAGTATTTGTCGGTGAAGGTTCTCAGTCATCCAGGTCATAGTTATCCAGGGAAGGGTTAAACTCAAAGGCAACTCCACAGAAGTCAAGATGATTGATACCGCCTTGTTTGTTTGTACTCCTGGCTGTTGTAACCACTATGGTCGTTGGAGATATAATGAGGGAGGGATGGCTTCCTTGACACCTCTTTCATGTCTAGGGGTAAACCGGACGCAACATAACGTGTGCCCCCCCCCAAAAACACACACACACACATACGCACACACACACACACACACACACACACACCACTCCCAAATGTGGCCAGGACAAACAATTGCAAAGTAGCAGTTTCTATTTTATTCGGAGATGAGGCCCCAACACAACAAACAAAACAACTCTAGAGGCAACCTAAATTTTCCTAAACCAAAACAAAATGTAAAGAAAAGACAAAGCTCTAACCTAGGCTTCTGATAACAAAACAGGAGAAAAAGGGAACAAACAAAATGAACTTCTCACTCCTACCAAACTGCTACTAGCAATATAAGACAAAGAAAAATGTATTCACAGCTAAAACAAAATGGCTGAAGGATAATAAATCCAAGAGCTCAAAGCAATCATTTTCACTGAAGATTTACACAGGCACATGTTGGGAATGGCAGAATGAAGAGAGCCCGAGTTCCTGTCCGATGAGGCTTAAAATGGCTGCTGTCCTCCAGGTGACCAATCAGGAGACAGCAATCAGCTCTGCTGGACCAATCCGGTGTGCGCACCTGTTCTCCATTACCTGTGTACACTCAGAGGAGATCAACTGATAGTGCAGGGTGAAACAAATACAAAATATGACCCCAGGGTTATAAAAATATATATATACACTGGTTGGGCCATGGCTAGTCTTACCACAATGTTCCACTTCCGGGATTGCTACAGTGGTGCTGGAAATTCCGCCGGAAGTCCGTCTTTTCGGTCGGATGTACGTTACCTTCCGCTTTCTTTGTGTTGTAATTTTAAACTCTGTAGAATCAACTAAAACAACCATTGAACGTTCCACCAAAACAAGTTCCTTCCTTATGCATTGTCTTGTAAAGTTACATAATTTATTCTTTATTCAGATTTTGGAACTGCACTTTGTCAGAGAAGAGCTGTGATTATCTGGCCTCAGCGCTGAAGTCCAACCCCTCCCATCTGAGGGAGCTGGACCTGAGGGACAACAAGCTGGAGGATTCAGGAGTGATGCTGCTTTGTGGTTTTCTAGAGAGCCCAAACTGTGGACTGAAGACTCTGAGGTCAGTTCACTGACTCTCCTATACTTTTGTAGCATGGACAAAGATCCCTTGGGGATCTGCAGAGTATATACCCCTTATCAAAAACATGAAAGGTGGTTGAAATTTTCCATAAAATGGAAAGAAGAAGCAATACTAAGGCTATGCATGTATTGAGCTAAACAGTAGTAGTAGCTAGCACTAGCATTAAAAATAAATTCTGATATTTATGCATTCTGATGTTTGTTTTTTTTATTCCAATATTATTTTTCTTCGTCACTCTTTCTTCGGTATCAACTTTCTTACACCATTTTGGCATTATGGAGAGGTGGCAAGAAAAGTGTGATTTACATATAATATGTATTCTAAGTCCCAATATGATTAAACCGTTTGCTGAGAAGACCAATGGATTTCTGCTCAAAATGTTCCTTTGACTATAAGTAATTGAATACACATTTGGACAAGTTCCTGATATTTGAACTTTTCATTAAAACCTCATGACTCTACTACATATGCCATATTAGCACTGGGTTTCGGTACCCAACCCTGTTTGCTAGCTGTGTGTAATGCTATGCTTTGGAGCAGGCTGTGTATCCAGAAGACTTGACTCAGAAGTATGCAAATTGTATGTAAATCACACTATCCTTGCCCCCTTCATGCCAAAACAGTTACAAAAGTTTGAACTGAAAAAAAGGATTGAAAAAAACCTGTCAGCGTAAAAACATCTGGCACTGAAAACAGAGTGAAAAGTAATATGAGAAAATTGTCATCGAAAGAAACTAATGATACATTTTATTCATTCATTTATTCATTTTATTTTAGATGCAAAAACTTACTGTCACTGTTCTAGTTTCCATTTTCTAAACTTCTACAATCTAAACCTTCAGTTCGGAAAACATTGAATGATTTCAACATTGTCTTCTAAAGTAACACAATTTATTATTTATTCAGATTGAGTGGCTGCAGTTTGTCAGAGATCAGCTGTGCTTCTCTGGACTCAGCTCTGAAGACCAACCCCTCCCATCTGAGAGAGCTGGAGCTGGGTAACAACGAGCTACTGGATTCAGGATTGAAGCTGCTCTCTAATCATGTGGAGAGTCCAAACTGTAGACTCAAGACTCTGAGGTCAGTAGAGGGTCCGACACAGTGATGTTTTTGAAACTAGACCAATGAGTAGTTATTTCCTCTAATCTAGGCTCAGAACATGATTGTTGGCAGTCAGATGTAGTTTTTGCAGTGAACTCTTGGCTTGGAACTGATGGCTCTTGTCAGGGTTCTGAAGCTGGCTTACTCAAACAAACAATTATTTAAAAGTGGATCTATAACTTTTAGGATTGTGTTTATCTCTACAGGATCGATGACGTGTTGATCACAGATGAGAAACAAAAGAAATGTAAGTATTGAAAGGAATTTTGAAGAATATAAATGTCTCCCTTTTCTAAAAGAGAACACAGGAAGTGATGAACAGAATACATATGTTTCTGAACAGATATTTGCAAACATTGAGTTTAAATTAAATTTACAATATTGTTATTTCTTAGAAATCTCTGTGTAGATGTAGTTGTTGGTTATATGAACAAAAGTGTTTTCCCTGGTTATCTTCCAGGTCCAAGAGGGGAAACTCTACGGGGAAATGTCCCAGCAGAGGAGGACAGTGTCCCAGCAGAGGACAGCGTCCCAGCAGAGGACAGAGTCCCAGCAGAGGACAGAGTCCCAGCAGAGGACAGAGTCCCAGCAGAGGACAGAGTCCAAGCTGACGAGAAGCTGTTCTCAGTTCGGAAACCGTTTATCAATGGAGTGTCTGAACCTGTTCTAAACCAGATTCTGGATGAACTTTTTCAGGTTCACGTGATAAATGATGTTGAAATGCAGTCGATCAGAATAAAAGCAAGATACGACAAAGCAGTAGACGTGATCGACACGGTGCGAAGAAAGGGAGCTAAAGCCAGCTCAGTTCTGATCGCTGCTCTCCATAAGATAGACCCATTCCTTTCCAAAGAGCTGAACCTCAGCTAAAGCAAAAAAGAAACCGTGGAGTGTGATCAGGAATCTCTGTAACAGCTTACTGTTATGCAATGAAAGCCTGTGACTTTAATAAGTTGACTTTACTCAACTTTGGAAACAAAAAGGCCTCATATTGTGGTCGAATTGTAATTTCCACTTTTTTACTGTATATATAAATATATAATATATATATTTGGGTTCCTGAAATAAACTATAAGCTAATATTAAAGCACTTGTCTGTGTACATATTTATTAACAATGTCTGATCATTTGTGTCTCATAAACAATGCTTTCTATGCTTTCTAATGCTTTCAAGTTGTTTTGCTTTGCTTTCTAAAAAGACATAATTGGTCAGAGAGATGGGCATTATTTCAATTAAATTTATTTAAAATACATATTTAATTACTTGGAAGTATTTTGTAATTTTTTTTTATTTTGCTGTACAGAAAAAATAAGATGCAATTTGTAAGAAAATCAGTCTTTGGCTAAATGCAACTGAATCACGTGACATGATCCAGCAATGCTGTCATGTCCAGCTCCCAATCATAAGGTCATGTTTGTGTTTTGTGTTTATCTCTGCATGTTTTTGCCACTTCCCATTTGTTTTAGCATTCCACGTTGTTTTCCTTTTCTGCTTTTTGAGTTTTATGACCCTGCTTCGTCTTCTGGTTTTGGATCCCTGTCTCTGTGTTTTGGTACTTTAGCCTGTGTTTCTTTTGTCAACAAGTTGTGCATTTGTGAGTCCATTCACCTGTGTGAGCTGTCTGGCAGTACGAACTGACCACTTCTGCATTTTCCCCTTTTCCTGTGAGCGTCACTTTTGGGCAAGTTCTCCAAGCCACTTCCATCACATAGTATAGGTAGCGTTGAAGTGAACAGCTGAAATTGTGAAAAGTGTCGACCAGGGAAGGGGAAAATTCAGAAAGGGTAGAGCTCTACCCGCTTATGTGGACCCCTTCCCTGGCCAAACAGCTTGAGATAGAAGTACAACAATAGTGTACCAGGAGCATGACGATTAGGAGTGTTTTCAAAGTGTCGACTGGAGAAGGGGAGGCAGGAAGAGGTAGATGTGTATCCCTTTATGTGTCCCTCCCCAGACTGCAGTGTGTCTGGGGAGGTACCTGCACTGTAAATCCTGTGTTGTTGAGATAAAGGTGAATTTATTTCTAGTTATTGTGCTGTTAGCGTTGAGTGTTCCTGTGCTGTATATCCTGCTTAGATGCAGGTAAAGCTGTTAGGTGCTAGTCAGTGTACCTGCACTGCTGGGATTGGGGCGATCTTCCAGTCTGGGCCTGGATGATGGTATGAAACAGTTGTCTGAGAATGGGAATCAGTTGTCTATGTGGAAAAATGGAGATGGCTAAGATGAAGCTGGCGCAGACGGAGCTGGCTGACTGGCAATCCTTGGATTGGTGACACGAAGAGAACACGAGGAAGAAAGTTAATGATAGTTTCATTTTTGCTCGACACTTTAGAATTCAATCGGCCATGGTGTACTGCAATAGAGGACCACAATGGAAATAAGACCTAAGGCTTTTTTGTGTCAGGCTTGGAGAGCAGCAAGTGCAGACGAGGACAGGCTGACTGGTTTACTTTTAATGATTTGTTTTTTTTAAAAGGTTTACAGACAGAGAGTCCCAAGGCAGGCAGGCAACAGGTAGCAGGTAACACATCTCCAAACATCAATGCAACAATGATGAACCGATAAGAAACAACAAGTGGACCGGTATATCAAGTATGAGTCACTGATGAGGGATGGTGTAAGGATGGGTGTGGCAGTCAGGTAAAGTGGAATGAGGAATAGGGCTAGAGATGAGAGAGGGACAGATTCCAGTAGGGCTGGGCGTATCTATCTAAATATCGATAGTATCGATACCAAGATGAGTATCGGTATCGGATTGATACTGTCGTGATGAGATCGATACTTTTGTTGCAGTTTCGCAAGTTCAAGTCTGTGCGCAGTGTGCAAACAGTGTATTTTTTGTTGTGTTCTTTATATTATTATATTCCTATTTATACATTTTGGCTTTTGTTTACTTATTTTGCACAACTGACTATTTTTCACAGGTATCTGTGTGTAATGGAAGGTATTTTTGGTTGTGTTGTTGACTTTGTTATATTTATATTTTTGTTACTGTATATTATTTTAATATTTCTATACCATTACATTGTTTTATATTCTTCTAGTTAGTAAATAAAAACATTTAGATTTGCCTGTGTTTTATGATAATCATAATCAACTAACTAAACTAAAAAAGGCAAAATCACAAAATTATTCAATGATCGTGAGTTACAAGTAAAAAGTATCGGTATCGGCGATACTAGCCCTGTATTTACTTGGTATCGGATCGATACCAAAATTCCCAGTATCGCCCAGCCCTAGATTCCAGACGGCTAATCAGAGCAAACACTTAACAGGGCAGTTGGAGGCTGGTCTATTTCGACGACAGACGGTTCATTCCTGTCGATTGCTTCGGTGCCAGATGTCCCGTCCCCTTCCTCTGTCTCTGTGTTGGGGTTCTAACCTCCGGCTGATTGGTGAGGACTATGGTTACCTGCTCCTCAGATCTCTGCAGGGTAAATCCAGACAGCTAGCTAGACTATCTGTCCAATCTGAGTTTTCTGTCGCACGACTAAAACTACTTTTGAAAGTACACATGTTCCACCAAAACAAGTTCCTTCCTGAGACTATTTAGCAGCGGTGCCGCCCAAGATGATTGTGTTTGGTTTAAAGAAAATGCCAATAAACCAGAGCACGGTTTTCTCCCATCCAGGAATGCTGTGTAGACTTGTGGTCAGGAATGTGTGTGTGTGTGTCTGTCTGTCTGTCTTACATTTTATAAATCTTTTAAAGAAGCTCACTTTGTTTTTATTCATTTTTAAGGAGCGTAGATATATTAAACAGATATTCACAGAGGCAGTTTGTGCAACAACAGTTTCAAGTTTATTCACATATCAGACATAAAAAACAAGAGCTTAAGCATTTCCTCATTTGTATTCCCACTTCCCCACCTTATTGAGTGCAAATCAATGTAAAAAAAAATAAACCGATAAATATAAAACATTATCAAGAATTTTACACATATTCCTCATGCTGTGACATTTGTATCTTCGAAGGTTTAAACATTCTTCCCTGATTTAGCAGAGATGTGAACAAAACATTCAGAAAGTTGAATTTAAAAGATTTACAAAAGTTAAGTTAAAAGTGCTGCTTTAAATAGAACCGGAACAAATCTAAATACACTTTAAAACCAGCAGTCAACTGTTTATAAATCACACTGATGGTAAATAAAAAAAAAACATCATTATGCAGGAGAGGATAAACATGAAATCGGACATCTTTTTACTGAATTTCATTTATTAACTCGGATGTTTTTTTTTTTTTCGGTTTATACTGAACTTTATGTGGAAGTAAACATGGCTACGACAGCCAATAGCAACGCTACACACCGTTAATAATGACCGACAGTCACTGACGCTTTTCTGGACTGGAAAACAAATTCAACATCCAAGTTTTCTCCCATCATGCAACACTGTGGGGGTCATCCACTAAAGGGAACATTTCATTCTAAAACTATTTCAAATGTGAATAATACATTTGGTGTCTGAATAATTTTGTTTTCATCTCTACTCAAATAGTCATTATTGAAGGACATGTACATTTTGTATCTGATCTAAATAAACTTTAAAAAGGGATATTTTTAAAGTTTTTAATGCTTAAGTGGTATTTGAGACGGGACGTGCTCCGGTGATAACTCATTTCACATCGACAGTACATGCACAACACTTTAGTACATAGTCGCGGGAAGTGGCGAAGCTTTAAAACTCGCACCGTCAGCTCAGCTGTACTTCATGGAGGGGAGGGGCCAGAGGTAGAGTGGTCTGCTAGTCTTGTGAAAAGAACCATCTGGAAGGGCTGTGAGACTTTCAAAAGACCCTTTTCTTTCTCCATTTCTGCTCAAGGAGCTCCGTTTCTGCTAGCCACAACGTTACTGCTGCATCGCTTCCTTGTTTCACAAACTACGCAGCGGTAAAAAGGTTACTGGCGTTAAAAGTAATTTGCGTTAACTCGTTATCGCGTTCATTGTGACAGCCCTATTATACAGTATCAACACGGTCTCGCGGCAGTTCGTGAAATGGTCACGTCATTTTTAATGAGTTGATTTGTGTACACAGACACGTTTATCTCGTTTTTTTTTCCTGATGTCAGCACGTTTTTATTTCAAAGGAAAGCTTTTTTCCGTGAAATGAACATCGCCGAAAAACCCGTGATGGCACCACGGAAGAATTCCTGGTTGGGTTTAGGAAAAAAATCGATACAGCATAGTATCGCGATATCTTTCGTGGCAATAGTGTATCAATACACAGACGCCAAGTATGGATCTATTGTGATATATGTGTTGGTCAGTCTGTCTGCTTGACAATCACATTTTGCAGCAATAAAATTGAAGTGCGATGAACAGACAGAGAAATGTGTCTTTTTAGATAAAACAGATGTTGACAAAACTTTCCTTTTGGGGACATCATTTGAAATTGGGAAAAATTAGAAGTTGGAAAAAAGGTAAATATATCGCAGAATATTGCAATATGTTTAAAATCGCAATAATATCGTATCCTGACATACGTAACGTGATGATATCGTACCCCTACCTTTCATACTTCTCGCTACCGTTGTTGCTCTTAATACATTATTTAAAAAAAAAAAAACGGGTTGACCATCACGAAAACAAAATATGCGAGTCAATAGATTAAATAACATGACCGTTTCACGAGCTGCAGTGAGACTGGGTTGACAGTATATAAGTTTATAAAACCTGTAAAAGGAGCTCATATGTCCGATTTTGTCACTGCGACCAAGTGGCTAAAAATGAGCGAATGCTGCTTTAAAATCAGCGCATGTCGCTTTAAAAGAGTTAATTAATGGCGTGGTAATGTTTAAAAAAACAAAAAAAACAAAAAAAGTGAAGCGTGAGTGCTCCGAGAGTCCATGAATGGGACTCGGGGGAGTTCAGAGCAGGTCCCAGCCCCGGCACTCCTCTTTGCGGGCCAGCTCTGGGTTCCTGCACCGGTTGTTTCTCTCTTTGGCTCTGTAGCGAGTTTTCACTGACACCAGTTCGCTTAGATGCAGATCCTCCTGCACTTTGACCTGGCTGCACGCCTCGGTCCTTGCCTCCTCCTCCTCCTCGTCGTCTCCGTACAGGAGGAAGAGCTGCTGCAGGTTGGCGGTCAGCTCGTCCAGAGGCTGGCGCCGCGGAGCAGCCGCCACGGCCCCCGCCGGCGCTCGCCGATGGCCCTCGCGGGCTGCAGACGTCTCCTCAGAGTGGAACTGGTGGACGACTGTCTGCATGGTGGAGTACAGTCTGGCACTGGAGCGCTCCTTCTTCGGAAAGGTCTTCACTTTGGCTCCTGACCTCATCCTGTGGACCAGCTGGTGGACCAACGTCCCCTGAAACAACCTGGACGAGGAAATGAGGAACAAGATGGAGATTCAACATCAGCCAGCATCTCACCTGTGAGTCCATATTTCATTTTATCATGAAGTGAAGCATATAATCTACGGCAGGGGTTCTCAAATGGGGGTACGTGTCCCCCTAGGGGTACTTTGGAGGATTGCAGTTTTTTTTTTTTATGCAAAATGTTTTTCAGTTCCAGGGCTGTAGTTCCTTCTACTGGCTTTTTTTCTTGCCAAGTTTGTCACTTTTTACAAAGTTTTTGTCTCTGTTTTTGAAGGTTTTGTCGTTTGTTTTGACCTTTTTTTCTTCAAAGTTTTTGTCTCTTTTGGAATTATTGTCACTTTTGTCGCCAGTGTTGCCTTCCTTCTCTCTACTGTATTTTTTTTTATTGCCTTTTTGAAGTTTGTGTCTCTCTTTTCAAAGTTTTTGTTACTATTTTCAACCTATTCTTTCCTCTTTGTCCAAGTTTTTGTCTCCTTTCTCCATCAGCATCTAAATGTTTTCCAGGTCCAAGGCTGTTGTTAAATCCATCTCTGACATCGCTGTATTCTTCCTCTTTATAGAGACTTTTTTTTTCTACCAAAAATTATTCGCGCTGGTTAGGGGGTACATGGCTTAAAAACACTGTTCAAAGGGGGAACATTATTGAAAAAAACTTGAGAACCAGTGGTCTACGGCTTTAACGATATGCTCGACTCACGATACGAAACAATTTCAGGAAATTTCAGTTAACCCCTGTGTTGTCTTCCCATCGACCAGGGTCAAAACATTTCTCAACGTTTTTGTTACTTTTTCTTATGCCTTTGACGCTTCTTTTACAAGCTTTGGTTTGAACTGGGCTTTAAAATACCAGTTCAGCTCGGATATAAAAGAGATTCTCAGAGAACTTCTGCTGTAAATTGTACAAGGAAGAAGCAACCCTCAAATATTGTTTATAATGCACCAGGTTCATGTTTACATCAAGTATTTTAATTGGAGAATCGATTATACTTCCTCCACAGCTGAGATTTCATTTCACTCCTGAAGCATGAAACAAATTGAACTGTAGTTCCTGCTCAGTCTAACGCTGTGTGCAGACTCACCTGGCGATCGGGGGTTCAGGTAAGGGGTAGCCCAGCAGCTGGTTCAGCTGGATGCTGACCCTCAGGCAGCTCTGCCATTGGTTGATGGCGTGAACCACGCCCACGTCCAGCTTTTGCCCATATCGGTGGTTTGGAATCTGCAGAGCTGCAACACACATCACACGCACATCAGTCACTGAACACTGTTCTCATGAAGCATTTGTACATATATACGTCTGTAAAGTAAAGCTCTGTAATTGGTATGTAATCCGCGTTTTTATTACTGTCAGCAGCACATTCACTGCTGCTGTACAAGGTGGTGGATGTTTGGCTCCTAAAACACAGAGCTTTCAAGCCAGGGAGTGGAGTTCATGTCTCGGAAGAAGTTAAAGGACAATTCCAGCGCAAAATGAACCTAGGGGGTTAATAACATAATATGTGTACCGAGTCGACCGTTCTCTGGGATATGGTTTCACGCTAATCGAATGTGTATTTAGCTTGAAACAAGCTAGCTAACGCTACCTTTCGGGGCACTGGTAGAGTAAAAATAAATCGCTATTTTATACCACTAACCGTGGAAGTATGGTCCTGTTTTGAGCCTTGTTAGTGGTATAAAATAGCGAGGAAAAACTCCTTCTCAGGAAGAAACCTGGGACAGACCCGGACTCTTGGTAGGTGGTGTCTGTCGGTGCCGGTTGGGGGGGTGATGATGAACAGTGGCGATAACAGTCACAATAAAGATAATTGTGACTAGAATCACAATAGGCATAGCAGGGCACTGCAGGGTGTCACAGGAGGTAGCAGGGTATAGCAGACTGGGCGAAATCAGTTTGGCAGATCAGCCCTGAGCTGTTCAGGTGATCCCCAGTTTGAGAGTCCTACCTGCTCTGTGTCTCAGTGAGTCTCCAGTGCTCAGGCCCAGCAGCAGCGCCTTCAGCAGCGCCTCGTCCGGCCGAGGCCGAGCGCTCCGCAGCCAGTAGCAGGTGGCGGCCACCGGGAGGCGCAGCGGAGGCGGCAGGTTGCTCAAAGAGGCCTCGGTCACGCCCAGAGCCTCTAGTAGCACCTGCAGACACAGAGAGGGCTCCGCCTGGGGGCAACACACAGGAGGAGGAAGAGTTAACACGGAGTAATTCAACGTAAAGATGTTATATACCAGGGGGACAGACCTTATAGACAGAAGTCTGATTTAGGATGATAAAAGTACTGTTTATTTAAATGGAGTCTGGTGGGTTTTATGGAAAGGATCCCTACAGAGATAGACCTTTTTGTTAAAGAGTAAGATCCTTTCTGTTTTGCATGAAACAGCCCCGAAATCACCATCACCAAACTCCACCAGACTCCATGTAAATAATCAGGACTTTTAGCGTGTATAGAGCCAGAATATATATATATATATATATATATATAAAATGGTGCACAACTGTCCTGTATGGTTACATTGCATGTAAACAAAAACTGGAATAGTAGACGGGAAGACAACACAAGGGATAAAACCCCTAAAAGATTCACCTGATCCAGCGAGTTGAGTTTCAGGTGCCGGCAGGAGTCTGGGACGACAGCTTTGACTGGGATGAAATTGATCTGCAGGCCGTCTCGGTCTCGCTCCATCACCTCCTCTCCTTGGCCCAGCAGCAGCCCGTACATCAGCTGGCGCAGCGGGCGGGACGTCAGGTGAGAGCTGGGCATGTCACCGTGCTCCACAGGGTTGTTGAGCGAGTTCCTGCGCAGCAGCAGAACGTCCAAGATGTCTGAAGTCAGCCGGGCCTGCGTCAGCGGCAGCCGGACCCAGTTGGGGACACGACCCGCCACCTTTTAGGACAGAACCACGCAACAAACTGAGAATATTTCTCGACTGTAACAACCTTATGTTACCTATATTATAGGGGTGTAACGGTATCCATTCAATGAGCCACGATCCAATGTATTGTCTGTAAGTTGCCCCTTTACTTTATATTTATTCTTTTTATTTAAAAGAAATGTTTGTTTGTAATTAAAATGTCTGGAAGATCTCAGTTACAAAAATGTTAAATCATATTTTAATTGCTTTGTTTGAGTTGATACGAATGTGTTAAATAGGCATTAATAGTATTATCGTCTCATAGCGATCGCAAGCCTCTGAATTGAACCAAATTAAAATCACATCGTGACACTTTTAGATATCGTATAGTTGTCCGAGGAATCAATATGATATGTTATACACCCCCGAAAGATTATTATTTGGATGATTGGATTAGTTGTGTGGTCTCTAAAATGTTAGAAAATGGTGAAAAATATGGATCAGTGTTTCCCAAAAAAGCCCAAGATGACGTCCTCACGTCTTGTTTTGTCCACAACTCAAAGATATTCAGTTTACCGTCACAGAGGAGAGAAGAAACTAGAATATATTCACATTTAATAAGCTGACATCAGAGAAGTTTTAACCTGTTGACTCAATCCGAATCGCAATGGTTGGCGAATCATTTAATAGCTGCCTAATCTATAATCTTTGCAGCTCTAAAAGCTATGATTTAGCGCAATAAAACAAAGTCCAAGGTGAGATTATATGACTTACAAAACAGGAAAACGTGCCCATAAAATCTACAAAACAAGACATTTGAGGACGTCATCTTGGGCTCGATCGACACCGATCCACATTTTTCACCATTTTCTGACATTTTAGAGACCAAACAACTGATCCATTCGTTCAGAAAATAACCCACACATTAATCCACCATGAAAATAATCGTTAGTTGCAGGCATCCCTAATCGATAACCAGGTTTCCTATTTCATCAGCTGATCGTTAAAGGATTGTATTACCTTTTCCACAGCTGGGAACGGAGGCACCATCCCATGGAGGAAGAACTTCTTCAGGGAGCTGGGAGGGAGTTTGTACTCCTCCATGCCCAGATGCAAACCCTGCAGCAGCTCCTTCTTTTTGTCCTCGCTCAGTCCTCCCATCAGCCCCAGCGCTGCCTCGAAGGCGTCCTGTGGCTCGTTGAAGCGCCTCAGCCAGCGGAGCAGCCCCTCCAGGCGGCTCGATTTCCAGCCGCCGCCGCTGCCTGGACCGGCGAACTGAGCCCACTTGATGGGCGACTCCCTCCTCTGCAGCTTCACGTAGTCGTTCCCTGCCAGAGCGGCGAAGGCGGGCAGGATCTGGCGCTGGATTTGGAAGACGATGCAGAAGCTGGATGTGGTGTAGCCCTTGCAGGGGATGTAGCTCTGCGAACCGCTCCCTTGTACCGCCTCCCACTTGAAGTCGGATAGAGGCAGCAGCCCCACCGGCCCCGGGAGGTCGAAGATGTAGAAGTCGCTGTCTTTGGACAGCACCGGGCACTGCCACTCGCTGGCCAGGGCTGCGATCTCCTGGTCAGCTTCTCCGTAGCACTTCGCCACCGGGACCTCCAGCCGCGCCAGCGTCTGTTTGAACACCCCCTTGACCAGCCGTGGCAGGATGCCCTCGTGACTGCCCTCTACGGCCGCTTGATGGGCTCTAATGATGCGATCTTTGGCTCTTTCGGTCACAGTTTCCAGCTTCTTGTCCGTGTAGTCCGAGCCTCCGTCCAGCACCACGTACGGCGTGATCCGGCAGTCTCTGAGGGCTTTGACGAACTTCTCAATCAGCGCATCGAACGCTGCGTACTCCCCGCCGTGATTCTGATCCAGACCTGAATAATCAAGCAAGAGAAAGACAAGGTACACATTTAAAAGCACATTGCTGACCGACGTTTCTCCAAAAGTTGAGCCGCAGGCCTGCTGCATTTTTTGGAGTGTCCCCCCTGAAGCAACCCCCGCTGCAGTCTAAACGAACTTACTGACCTTAGTGGTCCCCTAATACTGTATCTGAAGTCTCTTTTATATAGACCTTAGTGGTCCCCTAATACTGTATCTGAAGTCTCTTTTATATAGACCTTAGTGGTCCCCTAATACTGTATCTGAAGTCTCTTTTATATAGACCTTAGTGGTCCCCTAAATGAGCGCATCAGTGCACACGGGGCAACAAGCTCACGTTAATAAGCTGTTTTAAATTTAAAATGTTCAATGTGTTAACCTTTCCTGATTGCATCGTTTCCGACCGTGGTTACCTCCAGGGCCGACGCTATAACATGAATAACGTCGGGGTTAAAATCCCGTTTCTGGAGAGCAGATGAATGAGCTTGGCTTTCAGTCTGGGGATTATTTCAGACACCGCACAACTCTGCTCCGACTGCATCTACACGTCTGCTTCCTCTTCCTCTATCTCTCTTTTGCCCACTTACCACACACACACACACACACACACACACACACACACACACACACACACACACACACACACACACAAACATGCACTGAGCTCTCTTAAAGGAGCTGCATCACCATTTTACAACAAATGCCTTATCGTGCTGATGTGACCGAGCCCGACCCAAACCCGACCATCATTTCTAAATATCTGTCTATACCCAGCCCGGCCTGTCGGGTACGGTCGGGTATCCATGCCTTAAAGTACAACAGAAGATCGGATCTCTACTTCCATTGGATTTGGGGCGTTTTGTTAAATCTTTTAGCATTTGAAAAAGAAATTGAAATGTTTCGAAATCCTGATTGAACGTTGGCCCTTCTGTGATTGTCCTTCCTGTAAAAATTCTAAATAAATCATAATTTCAGCTTTTTTAACTCAAGGATTAGCTATCATTTCCTAATAAATAAATGAGGTTTATTGACCATGAAATCCAAATAGTGTAAAACTAGTAATGAGTCGGTGTTAGTGGTGTTTATACGTAGTAGTGAAAATGTCAATTAAATGAGGTTGATGAGCTTCTTCTCGACCATAAAAAATGTGCTTTTATTTTGATAACTTCTGTTTCTGCTGCAGGTGTGTGTCGTGTTTGGACAAAACAGAAGCAGGTGTCATGCAAGTATTTATATATGTACTTCAGCAAACACACCTCGTACTGTAATACTGCTGCTACTGCTGACTCATAAAAAACCTCAAGCTCATGAATGCACCGACGTCATCCAGATGAGAGCTGTTTTGACTGTATGGAGATACAAGGTTTACGCCTAACAACAGCTTTAAGAAGGATCTGACAAACAGCTGCAAATATCAATCGATCCGTTGTCAACTATTAAGTTAAGCAGCAACTATTTTGAGTCATTTTTTGCACAAAAAAAGTCAAACTTCTCTGATTCCAGCTTGTTAAATGTGAATATTGTTCTAGTTTCTTCTCTCCTCTGGGACAGGACACTGAATATCTTTTGAGTTGTGGACAAAACAAGACATTTGAGGAAGTCATCTTGGGCTTTGAACGCCAACTATTTCAATAATTCATTCATCTTTTACACATTTTTTTTTTTAATTAAAGTGACTTAATGACCTCATTAAATTGCAGAAAATGCTGTTTTTTAGACTCTCAAATAGGGAAGTTTTCCTGTTTATATCATATTAAACTAAATATCTTCAAGTTTTGGACAAAAATGTCGTCTGTGGTGTCTGAACTGTGTCGTGCAGCGTTGGAAGAAGTATTTAGATCCTGTCAAAAATACTCTGTTACAAGTAAAAGACCTGCAGGGAAAATGTAACTTCAGTTAAAGTCT